>NC_143572.1:390000-545961 GCF_054136105.1 Typopeltis vanoorti | reverse complement strand
TCGAAAGGTGGTGCAACACCAGGGCAACTCATTGTAAAGGTGGGTAAAGCTCTGATCACTATTCTTAGTATTCCATTTCCATAATGTAAAGCACATCTCACTATGAGATGTATACTGCAATACATTATGGGTGGCGTCACTACCCAGACTGGTTTCAACCTCTTTTGAGGTCTCCTCAGTGAGTAGCTAGACCCTAAATACCAAGGTTTTAGTAATACAGAGCTTTATCAACTTTACCTATGCAAGTTGCTAAAAGGTGTTTTTATTTTAAATAATCTCTGGAGGAGATATAGATGTAAATAAATTTTTAAGATTAGGAGTAAAATAACCAAGTTTATAAAATTACTTGGTAACCCTAATATACATTATTCTCAAGGTAAAAAAATTTATTTAGGTCTATATTTCCTCCAGAGATTATTCAAAATAAAAACACCTTTTAGCAACTAGCATAGGTAAAGTTGATAAGGCTCTGTATTACTAAAACCTTGGTATATTTAGGGTCTAGCTACTCACTGAGGAGACCTCAAAAAAGGTTGAAACCGGTCTCTGTTTGCTTACTTGGGATTAGGAGTAAAATAACCAAGTTTATAAAATTACTTGATAACCCTAATAATATTATATATATAGTTCATGTGTCAGTGAATATGAAGCCATCTGATGTGAGATGGAATCTAACAAGATCAACTACATAGTGGGATGTTGTTACAGACATGGTAGATAGGTTGCTAGTGGTGAAGAAGTGCATCTCCGAATATAGACGATGGCCACGAAAATAGTAATAATAATAATGAGAGACTTTAATTATACAAATATTGATTGGGTAGCAGTAGAATCTCGTGAGAAGAATGAAAACGCATTTATTGAGCTGTTGGGGGACAACTTCCTCAAGCAGCATGTGACAGAAGGAACTCGAGGTCAAAGAGAGTTAGATTTGATTATAGTGTCAGAAGAGGCTACAATTCTGTCTTCGGCAGGTGACATTGATCATGCAGTACTCACTTGGGAAGCGACTAAGTTTATGAATGTTCCATTCAGAAAAGGTTAAATGCTGAACTACAAAGCAGGAAATTATAACCTAATAAAGAAGGAAGTTATGTAAATACAAACCTTTTGACAAAATGATACCCTTCGCTGACGACACGGCATTAGTATACACCGAAACGACCTTCGAGGATCTAGAAAATCGGATTAATCGTGATATGTTAAAACTAAATAAATGGTTTAGAAATAATGGACTTAAAATTAATACCGATAAAACGAGATATATGTACTTTACATTAACAGACAAATTAGATCACAGTATAACTATAAAATGGCATGAAAGGAAATGTAGTGATACTCTAAATTGTAAAGGTAGCTTAATCAAAAAAAAACAAAAACCGTCAAGTATTTGGGCCTCCATATCGATAGGAATTTGAAGTGGAACTCCCACACCACTTTCTTAACAAATAAGTTTAGGTTCATAATTAACAGAATATATTATGTTTAAAAATTTGTAAATGCAGCATTCTTAAGATGTTTATACTATTCCTGGGTAAATTTTTCACTGCAATATGGCATTACCTGTTGGGGAGGAGACTTATATTACAATCTGCTTAAATTAATAAGAATTGGTTGAGTGTGCGAACCGACTTCGCACACTCAACCAATGATCTGTATATCGTTCATAATATTCTACCATTTCAGAAACTATGTCTCTATGGTTGTCTGTTATATGTAAAAAGAAACACTGAAAGTTTCTTGGTATATAATGTAGACTATGGATTGCGCTGGGGTCGAAACACGCTGGAAGTACCTAAGGCTACCAAAGATATTTTCATAAATCTTTCGAGTACATTGCGATGAGTAGCTATAATAAACTTCCGAATGAACTTAAATCTATAATCTCAGAATATGTATTCAGAAAAAGATTGAGTAACTACCTTAGGGGATTAAAGAATGTTGACAATTATTTTAAACGTATAGCATAAGAGATCATTATAACTCACATATCATATCCAATTAAGGTATCAATATATTATTAAATATCAAATCAAACCGTGTAAGGTAAGCCCTCATAGATGCGGTCACTGGACTCGCGGTGACTGTTTCGAGCTAATTATTTCTCTAGTAACTAGTATGGCTGCTGCCCTTGGTTGCATAAATACATAAACTAACTTACTTTATCACTGAAACCAGTAATTTATTAAACTACGAAAATTATCCGAAATCTATTTTACTCTACTTCCATATATGAGAAAACGTTTTTTTCTTCTTCGCGTTATTCCCGCTTCCTATGCAGGTCCGCGTGTTGCTTAGATGCGACTACTTGATAGTACTAACCTCAACCGACCCGTCGCCTGGTCTGCCGCTGGGGGGGATATATTTTTGACTGTAGAGGTGTGTGTTCACGGGGCCGGTTTGCCTGTTTGCGGGATGAAAAACGCCAGATAAACTGGCGGAAAAAACCCTACTGACCGCCCCCAAGACCGGCTAACTTGACTATGCCTGAGGAAGATCCTCAATTCCTCACGTCTACAACGGCAATCGAACCTGGGACACTCCTTTCCCAGGCATATGGTTGCGAAGCGCAAAGCCACTAGGCTAACCGCGCGGTCTATGAGAAAACGTTTTATTAACTAAAACAAAACAAAAAAATAGCCAAAAATAAGTGTAAGTACCAACATAAAATTATAGAAATACTTCAATTTTATTGTATAATACTGCACATTGAATTGAAGAAATTGAATTGTATTGCAAAATATTGTACATTGAATTGTACCAATTGAATTGTATTGCAAAATACTGTACGAATACTGTACAAAATTGTATTACAAAATACTGTACGAATACTGTACAAAATTGTATTACAAAATACTGTAATACAAAATATTGTACATTGAATTGTACAACTTGAATTGTATTGCAAAATATTGTGCAACTTGAATTGTATTGAAAAATATTGTACAACTTGAATTGTATTGTAAAATATTATACATTGAATTGTACAACTTGAATTGTATTGCAAAATATTGGACAACTTGAATTGTATTGCAAAATATTGCACATTGAATTGTACAACTTGAATTGTCTTGTAAAATATGGTACATTGAATTGAATTGTATTGCAAAAATATTGTACAACTTGAATTGTATTGTAAAATATTGTACATTGAATTGTACAACTTGAATTGTATTGTAAAATAGTGTACATTGAATTGTACAACTTGAATTGTATTTCAAAATATTGTACAACTTGAATTTTATTGTAAAATATTGTACAACTTGAATTTTATTGTAAAATATTGTACATTGAATTGTACCACTTGAATAGTATTGCAAAATATTGTACATTGAATTTTATTGTAAAATATTGTACATTCAATTGAATTGTAAAATACTGTACATCGAATTGTACAACTTGAATAGTATTGTAAAATATCACATTGAATTTTACAACTTCAATTGTCTTGTAAAATTTTGTACATTGAATTGTACAAGTTGAATTGTATTGTGAAATATTGTACATTGAATCGTACCACTTGAATTGTATTGAAAAATATTGTAAAACTTGAATTGTATTGTAAAATATTGTACATTGAATTGTACCACTTGAATAGTATTGCAAAATATTGTACATTGAATTTTATTGTAAAATATTGTACATTCAATTGAATTGTAAAATACTGTACATCGAATTGTACAACTTGAATTGTATTGTAAAATATTATACATTGAATTGTACAACTTGAATTGTATTGCAAAATATTGGACAACTTGAATTGTATTGCAAAATATTGCACATTGAATTGTACAACTTGAATTGTCTTGTAAAATATGGTACATTGAATTGAATTGTATTGCAAAAATATTGTACAACTTGAATTGTATTGTAAAATATTGTACATTGAATTGTACAAGTTGAATTGTATTGTGAAATATTGTACATTGAATCGTACCACTTGAATTGTATTGAAAAATATTGTAAAACTTGAATTGTATTGTAAAATATTGTACATTGAATTGTACAACTTGAATTGTATTTCAAGATATTGTACATCACATTGTACCACTTGAATTGAATAAAAAAAATTATAACCAACCGAGGAGTAAACTGAATTTAGCGAAATTGTATCAATTGCTGGATGCGAAGGATATCGGCAATGCATGGGAAACATTTAAAAAAGACAAATTATGCAATATCAGAATGTGTCCTGAGAGTTCCAAGAAAAATTAGGGTAGAAATCAAATGTGTAATCTTATTAAGCACGAGATTTATAAGAAACGAATTATGTGGAAGGGATATCGTGTACATAAGGATGATATCCGTTATGAAAATTATAAGCTGCAAGCTAGAATAGTCACAACTGTTATACGGAAAGTAAATTCTGAGTATGAAAAGAAAATCGTTCTACAAGCTAAACACCGAAAATCCAAAAGACCTATCGATATGCTGCAAGTCAAAGAAACATGAAAGAATAACTCTTCTGAATGAATGCAGATGGTGTGAGGATGAAAGACGCAGAAGAGGTTGTTCAACTAATGAATGCTATTTTGCTAAGAGATTTCAACCTCGTGTATGCAAATTGAGTTCACTGCTACCTCTTTTGAAGAAACTCAGGTGTATGAAGAGGAGGTATTAGAGCTGTTGCACAAACTGAATAAGAATTCAGCGATAGGGACTGATGGGATATCATCACGTGTGCTAAAACTAGTGAACTGGCTATTCCTTTGACCAGGATCTAAAATTTGAGTCTTAGAACAGGGAGGATTCTGTATAAATGGAAAGAAATATGGCAATCCAACTATCGACCAGTCAATATCTCAGGAGTGGTGGTTAAGATTTTGAAAAACTGATTAGGGCTCGTATTCAGAAATGGGTGAATCTCTACTTTGCAATGAACAGCATGGGTTTACTAAGGGAGGGTGTCACGGTTTAGCAACTTGCTCACGTTCTGTAATAATTTTACAATTGAACTAGACAAGAGGAATGGATGCGCCATGATAATTGTGGATTTTGCTAAGGCTTTTTACAGAATATAGCATGGAAGACTGTTACATGAACTGTAGAATGTGGGTTTGGGTTATGAAATATTAGTGTGGTTAAGAGAATGGCTGACTGATATATCAAAAAGTGATATACTGGGATGTAAATTTGCAAGATGTAAAGAAGCCAGCGGTGTGCCATGTAATGATTGCATACACAACTTCAGAAATAATTGGAATGCTGAAACAAAAATTGATATGTAAAAATAAGGATGTCATTTTGCCTCTTTACAAGGCCTTTTGATAAGGCTTCTCATCGACTACTGGGTGCAGGTCTAGTTTCCGTTGTGATTCTGATATATTGGAAAGTGTACAAAGGAGAGTGTTAAAAATGATATTAGGATTGCGGAATACTGATTGTGAAGTGAGATTGAGAATTTGTAGACTGCAGACACTAAGAAACAGGAGGAAAGTGGGGTGATATGATTGAGACTTACAAACTTCTAAAAGATTCATACAGGATTTCAGTTGATGGAATTTTTCAATTTATGGAGGGTAGGGAAAGGACAAGATGGCATCCTGGGAAGCTGAATATGAGTTCCGTCAGAAATGGGGTGAAGGCTAGATATTTTCTCAAATAGTGGTGCGTGACTGAATGGATTATCATTGGATGTGGTGTATGCAAGCAGTGTCAATAAATTCAAGAAGTATGATAGCTGGTGTGTGTGTGTAGTATTTGGTCTCTCGTGTGTGTGTAGTATTTGGTCTCTCTTGGTGAGCCCCTGACATCCTGGAGGGCTCTGTTAATAATGATAACGATAATGATAAAGATACTATTTTTAAAAAAATTGTATATCTATATCTACCCTTCTGAAAGATTATGTGATAAACATTCAGGCTTCGATATATACCCTTACTGACTCGAAAGCGAACACGGAACCAATGAAAAGATGGTGGTCACACCTAAAATCAAAAATGAAATCCTTTATGCAGATTTACACCAGAAAAATTATCAGAAAAATTATCGCCAGAAAAATCAACAAAGGAACATTAGCATCCGACGAATCGAAGAACAGCTCTAACATCTCCTAGAAGAAAATCTTGAATATCACTCAGCCCTTCAATACATGCAAAGACACTTAGAATTATCTTCTCAGATTCACCCACAAAATATTTTTTTCTTTCGAAAAAAAAAAAAATACCAGGCAGCAAATTGGATGTCCTCAATTACATCACAAGATGGCAGCATCGGAGAAAATCCCAATAAAATTATTTCTGAAATCTTGCAATACTACAAGAATGCATACATACAGCTCTATAGACACATCTCTTCACGCTATTCGCGACATACTGAAAGAAACAAAAAGAATCACGAGAACAGATCGGAACCATTTAGAAACACCAATAACTCTACATGAACTCAAAACTGCATGCTCATCCTTGTCAAAGAAAAAATCTCCTGGCCTTGATGGACTCACAACAAAGTTTTTCCAAATCTTCTGGAATAAACTCGGATCTCTGCTCCTTGAAATACCGCAAAAAGCCTACTTCAACTGGCTCCCACAATCCGTCACGACCTGAGTAGCACAACTGATACCAAAGAAGGGAGACCACACAGACATTCGAAACTGGCGTCATGTCTTAAATCAATACAGATTACAAAATAATTTCCAAAGTTATTTCAAACCGACTAAAGCCAACACTGCCTCAAGTTATTAGACAATATCAAAACTATTCTGTTCCAGAAAGATCCTCCACATCGCAACCAGCCATAAGGAAACCCTAGCGCTAGTCAGCCTTGATCAGGAGAAGGCTTTCGACAGAGTAGCGCACGAGTTCCTTTACGAAGTCCTAATGAGAATCGACTAGGATCCTCTCATTATTGAAACATTTTAATTGCTATCTAGAGATGCACTCTTATGTTTAAAAATCAACGACACGCTCACCTGCACTTTGCGAGACTATCGAGGGATCAAGCAAGGCCACAGAAGCCAAACTAAATGCGTATAAAAACCACAAGCCTGAGCTGTGGCAAATGGAAAACCGAAATGATTCCCAATGTCTGGTCACTGGTCCTCAAAAGAAAACAAATAGCTGGAAATTCACTTAGGAAACAAGCCAACCTACGTAGATAAGAACTGGGACATAATTATTAAACCTCTCAAGAAATTATAGGAAATGTTTAGTGAAGCTTACTAAAATGAAGGCAGTTTAATGAATGGAATACACGAACTCATTTGAGTTTATGTACAGTATGTACCAGTGTCCTTTAGAACACACTGTATGCCATAGAAAATGGTATTTGATAGCTATTTGGTTAACATTTATCGCTCTCCTTGTTGGATTTCCAACTCCAAGTTTTGTCCTTCTTTGAGAGAAGTAATTAGCTTGGAGTAGGAAAGCCAATTTGCTTGGTTCCATATGAATCGATAGATGGTCGACTGTATTGGTAAGGTGGGAATCTTTAGTGTATATCATAAACCAAAGGTACTCACACCACCAAACAAATTGGCTTTCCTACTCCATGCTAAGTGCTTCTCTCAAAGAAGGACAAGATTTGCCCTCCATTGACCACAGGTTAACAACGTTCCGCACTCGCTTCTTCCTTAATACCCTACAACGGAAAATGGTAGGCACACAAGCACCACCAAATATATTTTCAGTTCTGACACTAGAGGTCTTTCTTCCTCCAAAACCTTAAGAATGACAAAAGCGCACGTGACAGTGATTCTAACAGATTTCTACAAAGACACCCTTCGATGATGGAACAAGTTTATATATTGAGCTTATATACACTTGTTTATACTTACATACAAATTTATATACTTGAGCTATATAAATATAATATATATGCAAATAAGTTTTTTTACCTTGGGAATAATGTATATTAGGGTTACCAAGTAATTTTAAAAACTTGGTTATTTTACTCCTAATCCCAAGTAAGCAAACAGTTAAGTTTGCGCCTGAATGGCGAAAAACTTAATTGTTTGCTTTGGATTAGGAGTAAAATAGCCAAGTTTATAAAAGTCCTTGGTAACCCTAATATACATTATTCCCAAGGTAAAAAAAACTTATTTGCATATATATATATATATATATTATATTTATATAGCTCAAGTATATAAATTTGTATATAAGTATAAACAAGTGTATATAAGCTCAATATACAAACAATATATATATATATATATATTATATAATAATATATTATATATTATATATATTATATTATATATATTATATATATATTATATAATAATATTATAATATTATTATATATATATATATTGTTTATATATTGAGCTTATATACACTTGTTTATACTTATATACAAATTTATATACTTGAGCTATATATATATGCAAATAAGTTTTTTTACCTTGGGAATAATGTATATTAGGGTTACCAAGGAATTTTATAAACTTGGCTATTTTACTCCTAATCCAAAGCAAACAATTAAGTTTTTCGCCATTCAGGCGCAAACTTAACTGTTTGCTTACTTGGGATTAGGAGTAAAATAACCAAGTTTTTAAAATTACTTGGTAACCCTAATATACATTATTCCCAAGGTAAAAAAACTTATTTGCATATATATATATATATATATATATATATATATATATATATATATATATATATATATATATATATATATATATATATATATATATATATATATATATTATATTAGAAGTGCCTTAGAAGCGCGAAATGTTAGATCTGACAATATTGGAGTGCTCACAAATAATAGATTAATTTTAAAGAAAATTGTTGATAAGAGATTAATAATAATCTAAACTAATCATGTAGTGTTGTCATAATAGCCTAAACATTCATTGGGGTATATATCAGAAAATTGATGATGATGATGATGATGATGATGATAATGAAGTACAGGATGTTTGTTATCTGGAATGAATGTATTCCCTTGATGTTGTGTATTAGAAGGTACACAGTTTGCTGTCAATATCTGCGTTAATGGTGGTAACTCTTCTTCAAATACTGTATCTTTTCCAGGTGGTGATCCATCCGCCATTTCAGAACACTGAATTTTCCTGAGTCGCGCTACTGTTTATACATGATTGAGAAAGAGAAATTTGATTAGATGGATGGGTAAGCGGAGAGAGCTCGGGTCTACATTCTCTTGAAATCGGCATTCCCCCCTCATTAATATCCTTACGCTCTCCTGTAGGTGTGAGCTCTATGGTTCTTGACTTCACCTGTTCCTTTATAGATTTATTTGAATCATAAAGAAGTCTATGGACTAGGTGGATTGTGCAGTCTTCCTTTTTTTCTGCCTAACTAATGGTGGCCATTCTGGCTCATGGTGGTTTGTTTTGGTAAAGTAAGAGGCAAGGCTCTTACTGGACCAAAAGTCGATGGCCTGTTACTGTACTTACTCCTAACACAACCCTTTTGAAGATGGGATTGACTGTCAACTAATCGAGCACTAGTAAGATTGAATAGTTCATTTGTGACTGTAATAATACATCATCTTGGTGCAGACTATTGGAAGATGAAGACACACGATTTGAAATATCCACCGGTACATCTACAGCCTCTCTAAAACCTATCAGATGGAAGTTTGCTTGAGCTATCAAACCAATTTCGAATGTTTTCAAATTTCCGATTTAGATGAAGCGTAATATTTTCATGGGCAGAATTGACAGAGTTCTTTGAAATGAGTATACAGGCAGCCCTCGGTTTATGCATCACTTCCGTTCCTGAAAAAAACGGACGTCAACCGAATCGGCGTAAAACGAATCCAGTTTTAATGGGAGGTACAAAGTTATGCCCCGGGCAGTCAAAAAATATGCGCATGAAGTTTGTGTAAGTAACATTATTATATTTAAAGCTTTGATAATACATACATATATATTTGTTAAAATAAAATTATTAATAACGAAAAAAACAAACAAAATTTATATACAAAAAATAAGAAACTTCGAAAAGATATTACATATTTCTAATATGTAATATGGAAGATATTACATATTGAAGTTCCTGGTTTCGGATCACGTACCTTTTTTTTGAAAAAAGTATCCAGTGTTAACTGCCTAGATTTTCTTTTTCTTCCTTTAAGGAGTTCAGTGTAATGTCAAATAGATGCTATTACACTCCTTTTTACGTTCGCACTCCGTTCCCAATCGTGGTACATTTCGCAGTGTTCATCAGTCAATGTCTCTATGCTTTCAAGTATAGAGACATTGACTTCGAGATACGTTGTAAATCGGCCGTTTTCATATCTCTCAGAGGACCTTCGTTTTCTTTCTCCTCCTTTGGATGTTGATTTAATTGTTTAGCTAATTCTTTTTAGTCTTCATTGGAAAGAGGTTTATCATGGCTCTCTAAGACTTCTTTCACATCTTCAGCTGTAATATCGTCCAATCCCACTTCTCGGTGCAAGCTTGGTAACATCTTCAATCACATTCTCCTCTTGCTCTAATTCCTCGAAGTCGTGCATAAATACTGGAAGAAGTTTTCGCCATGCTCCTTTTAAACACTTTGCTGACACTTCGTTTCAAACTGCCTTGATGTTGTTAATGCCCTTCAAAATATCGAATGACCGCAAATAGTCTTTAATAGTTTTTCCTGAAGTGTCCAAGACTTACCATTTCCATAAAAGTAATACGGAGGTAATAGGCTTTGAAGATTGATATAATCCCCTGATCCATCGGTTGCAAAAGCGATGTTGTGTTTGGGGGCATGTAAACAACCTTGACATCTTAGTTCAGCAAGGTTTTGAGGATGTCTAGGAGCATTATCCAAGAGAAGCAATGTTTTGGCTGGCAAATCATTTTCTTTACAGAAGCGAAGCACGGTAGGACAAAAATGATTTGTGTACCAATCTATAAAAATTTCTTATGTAACCCAAGCTTTCTTGTTCAATTTCCAATAGACTGGCAGCAATATGGCTTTTAGACCTTTGAAGGTGCGTGGTGTCTGTGAATGGTACACTGACATTGGTTTAAGCTTCAAAGTTCGGGAGACATTCGCACGCAACAAAAGCGTAAGTCTATGTTTTGCAGCTTTAAAACCTGGAGGGAACGTTCTTCACAGGAAATGAAGGTGCGTGATGGCAATTTTTCTCAGTAGAGCCCAGTCTCATCAACATTAAAAATGAGATCAGTAGGATAACTTCCTTGTTCTACACAGTCTGGAAATTCTTTAGGAAAAGCAGCCGCTGCCGCATCATCTGCACTTGCCGCCTCACCACATAAGTTGACATTATGACACTTACTTCGAGACTTAAATCTCGGAAGCAAAGGTTGGTTCTCATGAACCAACCTTTGCTTCCTAAAAATGTTTCTTCGTCTCCATCCGTCTTTTTAAGATCCTCAAAAATTGTTTTTGCTTTCCCAGTTACAACAGCCTGCGTCAGAGGAATGTTTTTCTGATTCAAGTCATCCACCCATAATGATAATAATTTTTCCATTTTTTCATGAAGTTTACCCCTGCTATAACTTACATGTTTTGCATTTAGTACTGTCGTAGATTGTTACACAGATTGCTTTATTCTATCTGCATTTTTCATAATTGTAGTGACAGTCGACGGAGGTAAGTTCATACTTCTACAGACATTAGCTCTTTTCTACCCATCTTCCATTCTTCGAATCACCTCCATCTTCTTTTCAAGTGTGATTGATTTCCGCACTTCCTAACACCAAGTTCTGCTAACTTTTCTGCACCTCTATTATCAGACATGGTATGTAATTACGTACTTTATCAATTTAAATACGTATGTTAAAAAAAATAAATGGAACAATTAAGTAGATTCAACAGTAAAACTAGGTTTGATACATATACGTCGTGGTAGCTCGGTAAACACTCAAACACTCTAGTGCCTGCTAGCGTTGTTTCTCAGTCAGACCACACTACAATAAGAAAGCACGCGCAGGCATCCAGTGTTATTGTGAATCGGCGTAAATTGAATCGTCGTAAACCGAGGGCTGCCTGTACTTAGGCCTCATGATCCCAACTTTAATTTCAATGATAAACTATCTGTGGCCAAAGTCTAGAAATTTGTTATTATCAAATATTTTTGTAAGATACTAATAGTGTAATAGTTTACAAACTCGCTCTCTCATAACAGCACATAACTTTCATTTGCCTGTATGTTTAAATCTTTCATCATTCATTCGCCTACAACAGTGGATTCTTAACCGGTGCTCCCCGGAACCCCTTGTTCCGCGAACTGGTTACAAGTGTTCTGCCAGTGAAAGATGTCACATAACAGTTCTGAGTGTAATTGGCAACGCTGATCCTAATAACTGAAGACTGCTATGCGCGTTGACTTCTAAACCAATAGAATATCATTTATAGGTCATGTGTTTGTAGGATGTATTATATCTAAGCGCTGTTTTGTGCACAGAGAATCCCTAGTTTCAAAAACAATATCGGCAACATTAAAACCTGTACTAGATCAAGTTGTAAATATGGTAAATTGCATCAACAGAAGACCTTTAAAAGCACGCATTTTAAAAAAACTTTGCATATCTATGGAAGCCAAGTACGAATCTTTGCTTTTGCACACCGAAATAAGATGGTTATCCAGGGGTAAAGTGCTATTCCGAATTTTAGAACCTATGAATTATTGTCCTCTTTTTCAAAATGAAGGTACAGATGATTTTGTAAAATGTCTTCAAAATTATATTTAGTGTACTAAAATGGCATATTTAGCCCATAATATTAATTACTTAAATAGCGTTAATACAAGTATCCAAGGGAAAAATTAAAATATTTTGAAATCCACTGACAAACTGTCAGCTTTTCAGAAAAAAATATCTCTTTGGAAAAACCGCATGTCACAAAAAAATGCAGTAGATACGTTTTCTTCGCTCCATAATAAAATGTCGAAGGAATTATTTCCGTTATAACAGAACATTTTGGAAGAAAGCATTTCAAGTTACTTTCCTTCCTTAAATACACACAATTATGACTGGGTACCAAAAGAAGAAGAACAATTAGTTACCTTGTGAACGGATCGTACTCTATAAATGAAATAATTCTTGAGGAATTTTGGATTTTTGTCCAAGCCGAATACTCAGCTCTCTCCACAAGGGCACGGAAAATTTTGTTAGTTTAATATAGACAAAGAGATGAGGGTAGCTATATCACATATTAGACCTGATATTGCTGCAAAACACGACAAGCTCAAGTATCGCATTAAAATTCAGTTCCATTTTTATAAAAGGTAAGTCCATGCATATTTTTATTGCTAGTTTTATGACCCTAATGCAGTGTTTCCCAACGTGGGGTAATTTGAATATTTGGGGGGGACAATTAGAAATACTCAAAATACTCACCATTGTCGGCGATCAATTTTCGATGTTGCAACCCTGACTTTCCGAGAAAAAAAGCTAACATCACTAGTATAGCAGTCAACATAAGACAGTATCAAGAAGAACTCTCAGAAAAGCAAAATGATGAGTAAATTTCTGACGAGACAGAAACGAAATCCCGAAATTCAACTAGTTTTGCAAAAAAATACTGTTGCCCTTTCCGTCGTCATGTTTAGTTGAATGTGGCTTCAGTGCTGTAAAGGACTTGCTACTGAAAAAAAAAAAAAGAAATCATCTGGATATCACAAAGCATGGGGATTTGAGATTGAAAGTGACTCAATTAGTACCTCAAATAAAAACTCTCTGCAGCAGACATCAAGCTCAAGGATCGCATTAACTTGGATTTGATTTTCCCGAGTTGAGTTCGATTTATGTGTAATATAAAATGTATATTCATTGAAGAAAGTCAAATTAAAAACAGTTTTACTTATGTTTCTTTTTTATTTAATGTATGCATTTATGTTCCTTTTTTATTTAAAGTACATATTTATATTATACTTTTTCAGAACTTGGCTGACTATTATGCTAGAGAGGGACATCAAAATCTTTGAGGCGTTGACGTAGGGCATGATCCAAAAATGTTGGGAAACATGCCCTAATGCTTTTGGTGTTCCCCAAATTTTTCTTATAATCAAAAGTGTTCCGTGACTTCGAAAAGTTTAAAAAAGCCACTGGTCTACACAGAAGATGGTTTGTGATACATAAACTGAAATATCATAATTTAATAGTATAATTTTAGTAAAATATCTTTCTTGTGGTTATAAGTTTTATATAATATCTCTATAATTCGATTTGAACATATCTTCAGATTCTTTCTGCATAAATGGGTCTACAATATTGGTAATAATCTTTGATTATTACCATAATTGGTAATATCTTTGATGGACAGCACGGATTTGCTAAAAGGAGGTCACGTTTTAGTAAACTACTTATTACAATAAGGTGACAACCGTATTGAATGTGGAAGATGGATACACAGTAGTATACTTAGACTTTGCAAAGGCCTTTGATAGATTACCGCATAATAAGCTGATAGTCAAACTAGAGCGGGTGAGGTTGGATATTAAACACGTGCATTGGATTGGAGATTGGCTATTTGATAGGTATTGACAAGTTGTGTATGGGGGGGAGCAATATCCCACAAGAGGAAAGTCACTAGTCTTGTGGTTCAGGAGTATATTTTATGGCCATTGCTATTTAACATGTATGTTAATGATGCTATTGGGGTAGATTTGAATGGGGATATAGAGTTGCTTGAAGATGATGCAACATTTGGACGAACTATGAGGAGTACAGCAGGTGTTGTAGCCTTACAAGACATGACTAGGCTGAGTGAATGGGTACGGGGGTGGAGATGCTATTGTAAAATGTAAGGTTTTAAAATTTGGAAAACATGGGATGTAGAATTCATTCTTGGTGGAGATATTGGAGGTGGAGGATATTAGAGATATTGAGGTGATGGTGGATAAGGATCTAAAATGTATACGATATATTACCAAAATTGTGAGGGCAGTACATCGAATTCTGGCAATGATGCAGAGGACACTGACTTGTAGAAGTAAGGCGATTCTGGTTCCATTAAGGCTCTGATTAGGCCTCATATGGACTTCTGTGTACACATTTGGCCCCTGGTTTTCAAAAGCATTAAGAAAAATGTTGGAGAGGGTCTAGAGGCGATTGACCATAATGGTTTCTGGTTTCTGGAATGCGCAATATGAAGAAAGATTGAGACTATGCAATTTACAGAGTCTAGTGGATAAGAAGAAGAGGAGTGATATGACAGAGACATACAAGTTGGTAAGGGGTTGTTATATGATTAATGTTGAAGAGGTGTGCTTCATAATATGGTGGGAGATTAAAGGAAAAGAAGTCCCTGGAATCTGTATAATAAGGGTGTGAGCAAGGGAGTGAATGATTGGAATGCATTGCCTCAGATTGTGCTGCCTGCAGATTATTTTAATGTGTTTAAAGCTATGTGTGTGTGTGTGAGTGTGTGTGTGTGAGTGTGTGTGTGTGTGTGTGTGTGTGTGTGTGTGTGTGTGTGTGTGTGTGTGTGTGTGTGTGTGTGTGTGTGTGTGTGACAAAACGTACCTCTTAGAGGAATCCTGGACTCCGTGAGGTCTCAAGATGATGATGATAATGATGATGATGAAAATAATAATAATAAATTAAAAGCTTTTCGGTAAAGGATATTTAAAACTATTTCTCTTATGAATGCCAGGAAGAAGGTAGTAAGAACACAGGTTTATTAATATAAAGAAATTACAGTAATGAATTGAACTGTAAACACAGCAAACAAACGGTACACAAGTTCATAGTCCGGTCATGTCACTGGAACAGTCGTTACTAGCAGGAAGTTCACGTACTGGCTGACGTCTGTCTAATACTAGCACACATCTGACGCTGGTTGCTTGCGCAGACTCTCGTCCGTGGCGAGAGACTGAAGTTCACAGCTTTTGTAAACTATGTTTGAAATTATCAGAAATATATTGATTAACAAACTTGGCCTATTAAAGTAAATCTTTGGAATTTGAAAAAAAATGACAGAAGTCGTGTTATCGAACTGATTAGAGACGTTTGATACACCCTCTTTGCTTGAAACTTAAGAAAACCTACAAAATTTATTCTAATTTTACTGGGATGTGAGAAGACAAGAAACAACTCTTATCACCTTCAAGGACTTTTAGTGCTTTATCGTATCTTTCCCAATGAGCAAGGTTTCTAAACTTTATCGTCATTATATCTGCTAAAAGCTTTCTCCGTGCTACATAGTTTGCAGCCATGATTGAAATTCTCCTTGGGCTCGTCTTCCTTATTTCTCTTTCATTCATATTCAAAAAAGGTACGGTATTCAGCTATGTTATTTCTGATACTTAGTAATGACTATTTTATATGTGGAATGAAAAGTTTGGGACGAAAATGTTTGAAAGGAACTCATAATTAGAGTTATGGCAAATATAATGGTTAATATAAGTTAACAATAAAATTATGAATAATTCTTGGCGCTATATCGAAAACTATATTTAATATTTAATTTCAATAGTGAATATAGCGAATTACAATAATCATGTTCAAGAAATTTTTTTCACGAGAAAGTGAAAGGTCACAAGATCTACAACACTATAGCACCATGTGTGATTAAGGATAAAATGTAGCCTGTTGATATGTTTCTTAAAGAATGGAGGTAGATTGGATGAAGGAAGCTGATGAGAAGTTAATTCGGTGTGCTCGAAACTGAACAGTATGGGTGTGGGCCAGTGACTTCCCTAGTTCTTCTATGGCTAGAAGAAGGTGGAGGAACGATAGCAGCCAATTCAGAGGAGCAACTCTCATGAAAGTACCTATAGAGCACAGCGCTGAACGAGAGCGCTTATAATAAAGTGACTGAAGAGAGTCTGAGAGTGAAGGGTCATCTATTAAGTGAATTGCCCTTTTGTGAATATCATCAAGAATTCTTAGAGAGGTCTTGGGTTCTCCACCCCAAATATGGGAACAGTATTCCAAAGCTTGACGGATCTAAGACTTATAAAGGGTTAGTCGTTAAGAGGAAGAGAAGTGATGTTTAGAACGGAAAAGAACACTAAGCTTTTTAGAGGCTAAGTAGGTTATGTAAGTAATATATTTATGTCAGGATGTATTGGATGTGATAGTCAAACTAAGAAGAGAACGCAGATCTTGAAAAGAAACTGGAACATTGTCAAAATGTGAGGGAATGAAGTAGGATTTTTTTGCGAGTAATGAGGCAGTTATGCTTGATTTTGTGGCACTAAAATTTACTAAGTTGCCTTAACCCCCATTTGAGGATGTTGAGGGGTTTAGTGTTTAAGTCACTGGTTATGGAGGATCTTAAGGCATCTTAAATTACAGTAATGCAGAGTTTATCGAATGAGGAAGAGGAGTGAGTACTGTCATCGGCGAATCTGTGAATATGATTTGAAGTGAGAAAAAGGAGGTCATTGATGTAAAGGAGGAAGAATGTGAGTGAGAACACAGAACCGCCTTGTGGTTCTGTGTTCTCACTCACATTCTTCCTCCTTTACATCAATGACCTCCTTTTAGAAGGCTTGTTTAGAAGGCCTCAGTGCCAGACACAATAAAATGTCTTAGAAATATCGAGAGTGATAACATTAGTTTCTCCAAATTTTTCCATTACCTGAGTCCAAAGGTGAGTGAGATTAACTAGGAGGTCGAATGTTTTTTTTTAAATCTGATCCGCACACGAAAGTCCAAAGATCTATAGCACATTAGTGTCGTCTGTAGGCAAGAAGAATCTTGAGGGAAGGCAGAGTGGGGGAGACTGTTCCAAAGGACAGAAGTAGATGGAATGAAAGAGGAGGCAGTGAAGTTGCTTCGGTAATTTTCAAGATTTTTCATGATGTACTTATACTTTTTTTCTTTTCTTTCAGTAAAATTTAAACAACTGGTTGCATATCTATACATCGAGGCTCTGCGAAGGTTGAAAAAACGCAGATTTGATCTGTACGACTATGGCAACAGAGATCTCTCTCATGTTATTCCGGTCGAAGAGAAAATTCTCGAATTTCCACAACATGAAGGTCACGTGAAAAAGGCAAGTGTCAAAATAATCAATGAAAATATAAACCACTAAGTCATCACTCTTTTTAAAATGATTAAACCACGTAACCAGCATTTTGTGTAAAAATGACAAAAACAATCTCCTGAGAACCAACGTTTCTTCTTTAAAATAAAAACTCAAGAGAGAAATCGCACAATAAGTGAGTCTGATTCGTCATTGATCACTGTGGTCACACACCAAATGTATCAAATGACTCGGATAAATGGATCGCTTATGATAATAAATTGACGACTTAGTTGGCCTAACCGGATAATATCTATAATATTCAACCAGCAGGATGTAGTTTTGAATTCCACTGTGGTGGTGGATGTTTGCGACAGTCTTTAAGTTGCAGATAAATCTCATCATCCGGTGTGAGCCCACTACCTGCTCGTTGTCGGTTTTGTTATCTCTACAGGCCAAACATAGGCGTTTCTGTAATACGTAAATCTGAGCTTATCAACAAGAGTAATGTACTCTACATGTACAACCTTTCATGGGTGCTATTTTAGATAAAAGAGATAAAAATAGATAATTCACAATTAAATTATTTATGAAAATACTCGAAAATTCGTCGTATCACTATATCTAATAGATTTTATCTGTACCAAAAACATTAAGTAACAATTATCAAGATGAAGCTTATTCAAATAGTCCTTTCAACGCTGCTTTCGAAAAAATGCAACTATATGCAATCTTCCGAACTTCATATATTTTAAATAACATTCTGGTGTGTGTGTGTGTGTGTGTGTGTGTGTGTGTGTGTGTGTGTGTGTGTGTGTGTGTGTGTGTGTGTGTGTGTGTTGTGAAATATGAAGCTTCAAAGGATGAAATGCCGTGGAATGCTTTATACTGCATTCATGCAAAATACAATCTTTAAAGTAATGATTATGATTCTCGAGTAGTGAGATGATGAGACAATCATTGAAAACAGCAACCTAGTCTATATTATGAAATATGCATTTTACATGTAACTCTTTCGATTGTATAGCGTAAAATTTTTTATAGTCACTTTGCTAAGATATGTGTATTATCTCTTATATTCTCTATCAGGAGCTTCTTAGCTCCATTATTATACACGTGCCTTTTGGTTGATAATACCAGGATTTGATTCCTGTCTATGACGACAGGAAGCTTTATCTGGTCTTTACAGTCAAATGGTGAGTTAGCCAGTCTCATACGTGAGTGAAGGGTTTTTTCTCCCTGAAAACAGGTCCCGTACACACACATATCTAGAGGCGTAAATACTGAGTGGGGAGGCTCAATTAACTACGGAGGTTGTTATTTGAGCCTCCGTAGCCCAGTCGGTATAGACGAAGCCTTTTGGTCGGAAAGACCTGGGCTCGATTCCCGGATATAAGGTGAAAAATCTTTATCTGGTTTCTTTCGACGAAAGGTGAGTTAGCCGGTCTCGTACGGAGGTAAGGCTTTTGTTCACCCGGAAACTTGGGGTTTTCATCCCCAGAACAGGCAAACCTGCCTTTTGAAGACACACATTTACAGATAGGCTCGGCGATAGATCGGTTGGCCACTTAAAGTCGCAGTATGTGATAGGGGGACTCTGCACCAAGCGGAATAAGAACGCCAGAAAGAAGAAGAAAAAGAAATACTTAAGTATGAGTCTTACATTACGGTTAATACTAAGAATAATGAACTTAGCTTTATCCACCTTTACTACGAGTTGCCGGTATTGTACCACCCATGTGTTTGCTTACGCTTGGACTCGCAGAACTTTTATAGCTTGCTATATTCGGCATGAAACTCTTTGATTTCTATCTTATTTCTATTTCGGCTTTGAAATAATCTGGGATTAAATCTTTAATGATCTCTCACTCACTCACACACACACACACACACACACACACACACACACACACACACACACACACACACACACACACACACACACACACACACACACACACACACACACACACACACACACAGTTTGACAAATGATGAAACCCTACTTGCCAGAGATTCTCCATTTTTTATAATGATATGCCCCAATAAGTTAACTGGAGTTCCATAAAATTATTAAAATATACTCATATAAAATGCAAACTTATATTAAAATGACCATTATGATGGATTTAAGAACATGCCTGGGACTTTTATACGTTTTTTTTTTTTTTTTGCATTACCGTTTATGCATTCTGTCAAATGTTCTCAAGTGCTATAGGTCTACGTGCTACGTGATAGGCATTAATTCTTCAGAATCCATACCTTATGCGGTATTAACGATATTCTTCCGTTTGAAAGAGATTAGCTTTAATCCCTTGTACCAGAACAATAAGTTTTATTATGGCTGTTCAGCAGAATGGGATTTACTCGATTCCATATGAGGATGACAGAATATTCTCTCGGCAAATCAGCCCTCATGACCATGGTTGTTTCAGCCGTAATTTCAACCAGCACAACAATATGGATTATTGGATAATTATAAAATGTATCTCATCATTATTTTAGTTATATAGATCTGTGGTTTTTTCTTGGGAGTGATTCCATTTGTGATGGTTGTATTTAACGTCCTCTTTTTCTTTCTTATGATTGCTATTCTGAAAGCACACATAAAACAGATTAAAGATGAATCATTAAAGGCTAAGACGGGACTGTTTTGTAATTACCGCCAGGGCCTTTAAAGCCACAAGACAAGTACATCATGCTGTAACTGCAGGTGGTCTTCTGGCCAGTGTTCCTGTTTTGGGATGAAAAAGTTCCCGGAGAAAGCACCCTGGTTGATATTTCAATTCCTAATTGAATGAAGCAATTTGTAAATCAATACCTTAATTGGTTATGATATGTGAGTTATAATGATCTCTTATACTATACGTTCAAAATAATTGTCAACATTCTTTAATCCCATAAGGTAGTTTCTCAATCTTTTTTTGAATACATATTCTGAGGTTATAGATTTAATTTTATTCGGAAGTTTATTATAGCTGCTCGTCGCAATGTACTCGAAAGATTTATGAAAATATCTTTGGTAGCCTTAGGTACTTCCAGCGTGTTTCGACCCCAGCGCAATCCATAGTCTACATTATATACCAAGAAACTTTCAGTGTTTCTTTTTACATATAACAGACAACCATAGAGATATAGTTTCTGAAATGGTAGAATATTATGAACGATATACAGATCATTGGTTGAATGTACAAAGTCGGTAGTAGTTATGGCTCTAATTATTCTGTTTTGTATTTCTTATTAATGAAAGCAGATTGTTATAATAGTCTCCTCCCCAACAGGTAATGCTATATTGCAGTGAAGAATTTACCCAGGAATAGTATAAACATCTTAAGAATGCTGCATTTACAAATTTTTTAACATAATATATTCTGTTAATTATGAACCTAAACTTATTTGTTAAGAAAGTGGTGTGGGAGTTTCACTTCAAATTCCTATCGATATGGAGGCTCAAATACTTGACGGTTTTTGTTTTTTTTTTGATTAAGCTACCTTTACAATTTAGAGTATCACTACATTTCCTTTCATGCCATTTTATAGTTATACTGTGATCTAATTTGGCTGTTAATGTAAAGTACATATATCTCGTTTTGTCGGTATTAATGTTAAATCCGTTGTTGGTAAACCATATACTTAGTTTTAACATATCGCTATTAATCCGATTTTTTAGATCTTCAAGGGTTGTTTTGGTGTAAACTAAAGCCGTATCGTCAGCAAAGGATATCATTGTGCCAAAAAGTTTGCATTTACATAGATCATTAACATATATTATGAATAGGATGGGTCCTAGTACCGACCCTTGTGGGACTCCGTATTTTATTATGTTTGTTGTGCTTTTAATTATATCATAGTTGGTATATTGTTTTCTATTATTCAGACAGGATCTGAACCAGTCATTAGTAAATCCCCTAATGCCGTATTTGGACATTTTCAATAGCAACAGGTCATGATTAACACAGTTGAACGCTTTAGATATATCAAGAAAAACAGCTGCCGTGTGCATTCCTTCATTTATTCCACTATAGACCTTTTTTATGAAACTCCGATAGCGCTTTTTCAGTATTGCATTGGATCTGAACCCATATTGATTAGTTGCATAAAAGGATATTGTATTTAAATAGCTATTTAAGCGTTTTTTTTATCAGAATTTCAATAATCTTTGAGATTGTGTATATTATAGATATTGGTCTGTAATTTTTGATTTCATTTCTATTTCCTCCTTTAAATAACGGTACAACGGAAGCAGTCGTCAGGTGTTCTATAAATTTACCATGTTCAAAGGATTCATTAATGATATTTGTAAAGAATTGTAATGTATGCCCAATGATAATGTTAAACTTTTTAACATTTATGTTGTCACATCCTTTTTTTAATCCGATTACTACACTCTTCATTTTATCTTCGTTTACTGCATGTAGGTACATAGAATTCTTAATCCACGGAAGGTGACTGACATACTTTGCTCTTTCTGCAGGGTCGAAAACACAACTGCCATAGTTGGTAAAGTGGTTGTTCATTTTGTTAAGTATATCAGTGATGTCATTGCCCTCTGGGAATTCTCGCGTTTTCTGTTTTGTGTTACCTATTATCATATTGACTAACCTTCATTCTTTACTTTTATCATTACAACAAGAAAGAAATTTCGATAGCAGAGAATGTTCTTTTGCCTGTTTTATTTTTTCCTTTAGATGTTTAACGAAATATTTATATTCATATTCAAAATTTAAATTGTATGGATTTTTTATGCTTATAATAGAGCTTCGCTTTTGTCTTTATCATATTTTTTAGTTCATCTGTAAGATGTGTGTGTGTGTGAACGTCCTTTTTTGTAGTAACTGTTTTATGATATTGCGATTTGCTGTCTGCATATTTAATCATTTTGATAAATTCATCATATAACTGAAACTGATTTGTGTCTAATATGTCAGCTTGTGGCAGTTGATAATGTTTTATGTATCTTTCAAATTTTTTATAATTGGTGCCAATTACAAATTTATTCTGACTACCTGTGCAACTCATGTTAGCACTGCCAGGTATAGATAGTTTCAAAAGTATGGAATGGTGATCTGTTATATTACTAATGTAGATTGCAGTGGATACCTCCTAGGTCATTCTGTTTCTTATGAATATGTGATCAATGCAACTAGTCGAGTTGTACACTTCTCTCGTATTGCCATCGATGTAAGCAAGAAACCCATGAGTAAATAATATATTTTTATATTCTTCAGTTTTAGTATTACTCTTATAAAGGTCCAAATTTATATCCCCCACTAGTATGATATTGTCAAATTTTAAGATTTTTAAGACATTATTTAGCTCTGTTAGAAAGATATCTACTGGACCATCGCATGCACGGTATATAACAATTATAAGTATATTCATTGCTGTATCGTAAATCACTACAGTTTCAGCACTTTGCAATTTTCATTCCAGTCTGTGAAATTTATAAATATTTTTTTAGCATATAGAATTAATCGACCTGAACGATTATAATCGCGATAATCATAATGCATATCGTAATATGCGAGAGAATAACGATCATCTTCAAGCTGTTTGATCCATATTTCACTTACGACTAGTACATCTATATATGATTGGACCTCTGTAAAAAGTAACATTAAATTATCAAAATTTGACCTTATCGACCTAATATTAAGGTGATATATATTGAAATTCTTGGATGAATTTATAGTAGTATCAAAAAATTTCTTAACAGAAGTTAAATTATATAGATTTTGCAGTTTACAGGTGTATAAGAATCTAAATTATTCATGTTAAATCCTAAATCCATTATGTTTATATTGCTCCAATTATTCATAGGTAAGATTTAGATTTACTGCCTTCTTTGTCTGAGTTCGTCCGGTGTTTTTATCACTTTAGTGTTGTCGTTCTTTCTCATGAATAGTTTGCCATCTCTTACCCATACATATTTAACTGCACCACTTGCCCTCATTTGTTTTGCTTCATAAAGAAGTTGCTTATTAAGTTTAATCAAGTGTTCATTTATGTAGACGGAAGCGGGTTTTAACTATTCATCAATTTGTTGAGCTGTAATCTTCAGTTTTCTTGCCTCCATCATCCATTTATTTTTAGTAATCTTGCTTTCTAACTGAATAATAACTGGCTTGATGTCGGTTTTTCTGTTAGTGGGTATTCTGTGGACGTGTATGCTACCTTCTTTTTTTACTCCAAGTAGATTTACCAGTCGTTCAGTAATAGTATGCAAATTTTCATTCTGAGCTTCTGGTAGGCCATTTACTTCCATATTCTTCATCCTGGAGCACTGTTGAATTTCATTAACTTCCCATTTCAGATCATTCATTTGAGCTTTTAGTATTTTAGTTTCGTTTTTAGAGCAGAGGTCATTAAATAGCTTTTCATCGAATTCTGCTTTGTTCTTAAGATCTTGAATGCATGCAAAGCTATATTCCAATGATGCCTTCAGATCATTTAATTCTGCTTTAAATAGAGTTTCCATTTATTTTCTTATCGCGTAGTTATCATCTTTAATTTCTATTTTGATGGCATTTAGGTCTTCCAAAACCTGTTCCCTGAATTTTCTTAGGAAAACCCTAACATCAGCTTCTCCGTCATCTTTGATTACTGCCTTGGTTAAATCCAAACCATCATTGCTTCTATTTAGTTTAGTTTGAGTACTAAGGTCATTTTTAGGAGAACTATTAGTACAAATTTGACATTTCCATTTTAATTTCTTGTCCTTAGACATTTTATGAAATTTAGATTCCGCTACTCCTATACATGCAGGATGATAATATTCGCGACATTACAAAAAACATTGAAGTGCTTCGTTTTCATCTATCTTACCTTTACAGCTTTCACAATTAGCGTTGGACATATCTCGACTGTTGACCTTGAAGAAGGATTAATAGGTAAGTCAAGGTGAGAATGACGGTTGACGCAACACGTGGCTTGAATTTTTTGAAGAACTAGTTTACAGGAACCACTGAATCAATTTCGATAATTAATAGTTTTTCATATTACTGAGACAATTGGTTAGAGCACATTTTAAAGGTGATTATATCAACACAATTACTTACATATAAGTATAAGACAGGAGCAAATTTATCAACAAACGTTCACTCTGCGATCCCTAGCACTCAATTTTTTTAATTGAGCGCTAGGGGGCGCACCCCTTGCCCCCTCCTATAAAGTTCTTTCCCGCACCTCCAGTGGAACGAGAAAGGTCTTTATGGGGTATGAGGTATTTTTTATAAATTTTGATTACTTCTTTATGTTATTGTCGTATATAAGTAAAAGTTTATTCTATAATTAATTTTTCAATAACTAAAAAATCTGAATTCCTTTATAATTATTCGTGTTTGAATAATAATATATTACAACTTCTCCCAAACTACCTTGTCTGAGAGGGTGGAGGGATGTTCGCCAGGTTACTAAATTTTATGAGGGATATGAGGGTACTGAAAGTTTGGGAAACACTAGTGTTGATGACATGATCAGATTACTCTAGTCATGTTATATGAGGTGTATGTTCCTTACAGCAGACCGCAGCCGATCTACCAGTCTGTCCTAAGTGAGACAAACCACAAGAGCAAGAAACCTTCAACGACTGCGAGTATTATAATTTAAAAATAGTTCAGCAGATATCAATATTTAAAATTTAATGTAAATTCTTATACACAATCTTCTTCTTCTTCCTCCTCTGCGCTTTTTTCCCGTTTCCATTGCAGGGTCCTTGTGTTACGTAGATACGAGTTTTGTTAGTGCAACTCCCGGCCTGCTTGTCGCCGAGTCTGTGGCTGTGGGGGACGGTTTGCCTGCTTGCGGGATGAAAAACCCTAGATTAACTGGGAGAAAAATCCCTGCTGTCCACGCCCAAGACCGGCTAACTTGGCTCTGGCTGAGAAAGATCTTTAAGCTTATTCTCGTCGACGGGAATCGAACCTAATAATATATTAGGTTCGATACGATACTAGAACTCTCCTTCCCCAGGCATATGGTTGCGAAGCGCATAGCCATTAAGCTGACCGCGCGGACTTATAAATTCTTATACACAATATTTAACATAAACTATTTTATTTTAGTATTTGGACATTAAGAAACAAAATGAATACCAATTTGTTATGCCAAATTCGCGCTGTTAGGGAGTGAATGATCAGGAGCACATTACCTAAGCATCCCTATTAGAAGGTTTACTTCTTTGATTTTTTTTTTCAGGGCGTCGATGAGGTCTACTTCTATGGAATGAATTCAAAGAAAGAATACCTGGTTGCTCAGATATCACGAAGAGGTCACGGGGAAGTGGAGGCATGGCTTCGGTTAACTCTGGCAAACGGAAAGTCTTACGAATTACCAGATAGTGCTAAAGCCTCCGCAGATACTCAGCCACCCTCATTCTCAGCAAAAGGTCTTAAGTTTCAGTGCCTCAGTCCAATGAAAAGATGGCGATTGTTCTTCAATGGGATGTTGAGGTAAGTCACATTACTGAAGGTTCATAGTAATCAGGAGGCAGCGTAATATCTGCTTCACTTTCGGAGTATTTTCTTCACTTTCTGGAAACATGTGATGTATGAAGAAAATTATTATTATTATTATTATTATTATTATTATTATTATTATTATTATTATTATTATTATTATTTAGTAAAGAACTTCTGGAGTTAGACTAATCGTGGAGGTAAGTGGTAGGAAGCAATCTAACATGCACGATATCTACCAAAGCTTTCCTTAAGCTCAGTGAGTGTCTGCGCACTCACAACCTCATCCGGCTAAACACTCCGCTGATCAAGCACTCTCCACGCAAAAAAGTTTTGCTTTAGTCCCTTATGCACAACACCTTTACATTTTCAGCAATGATCTCATCCTTATTCCTTTCTCCTTCTTCAAATCCTTGGAAAAATATTCCTGATTATTCCAGATATTTTCAAATAACATGCAGTTAATCTGTCATCGTAACGAATATTGCATAAATTTTCTAGATTTTGCCGTTTTATCTCCTCTGAACTTGATCCAAGGCATGCTCATCTCCTGGAAATCTTGCAGACCAAATCTGTGCACAGTAGTTCGAATGTGGCTTAATGAACGCTTTATATAGGGGATTGGATAACTCCTTACTTTTATTTCAAATTCTGTTCTTACTATTGTAGCACTTTTCTGTTGCATTTATCATTTTGAAATATGTCCTTTGAACATATTTCAAAATGTGTTCCCATTTCAAAACTTTCTATCCGCAGGCTTCCTATCTGGCTTCCTCTACTCCTCTAATACAATTTAATAATACATGCCTTATATTTTTATATTCAAAAATACAAAACCTTTCATTTATCTTCGTTGAACGTGTACCCAAAAATATACGAAAAATAGTTTTACTTTATTCACGGCAAGAGCCTCTCTTGTTGGGGATAAAAGTATGATGCATACCTTTTGAGATCGAAAATTTTATTTTAGGTAATTTTTATGAGTCTGGTCCTAGCATCGGAGAACATATCAGTAAGTAATTTAGATAACTGTCTCCACTTGGGGAAAATGATCATGTGGTCTTGACTTGGGAGATTGTATTATGTGCTGAATATTCTGTTAAGAAGGATTATATGTGGAATTACATGGCTGGTGATTATCGTATGACAAGATGAGAGGGTTGATGACAAGGTTATGACAAGATGAGAAGCCAGCTTTCAAAAGTGTTGTGGTATGAAAATTTAAAGGGGAGAGATGTTGATGGTGCATGGGAGATTATCAAGAAGTATTTAATTAAAGCTGTATCTGACTGTATTCCCAGAGTCAGGAGGAGGAATCAGGTATTATTAAGATGGATGAATAATATTATTAAGCGAGAGTTGCAGATAAAGAGAAAGTTGTGGTATAAAGAAAAAGGTGATGAACATTCCCATGAGCAGTGCAAGATACAGGAAAGAAGGGTAACCTGAATGGTGAGGAAGGCCAAAGATAATTATGAGAGGAAGCTAGCTGATGTGTCCAAAAAATCCTAAGGAGTTCTTTCGTTATGTGGAAAGTAAAAGGAGGAAAGGATGACTTCGAAAAGTGTTGATGGTAAGGAAATTACAGAAGCTAATCAAATAGCTGAGTTGCTTAGTGATCATTTTGCAAAAGTGTACCATCTTGGTTGTGATATTGCAGTGCTGGAAGTGTCACTGATGAGATTCTAGTGATAGAAGAATTTGAGGTGCTTAGTATATCACAGAACCTTCATGCTAACTCTACCATTGGGTTAGATGGCATATCGACCCATGTTTTAAGGGAATGCTCAAAAGAATTAGCACCCCCTCTAACTTGGCTTTAATTTAAGCCTCGGTTCTGGTTAAGTCCCAATTGAGTGGAAAGAGGGGAAAATTATTCCACTACATAAGGGGTGGGGGGGGGGCTCCAGAACTGAGGAAGCAAATTACATACCAATCAGTATATCGGGAGTGGTGGTCAAGGTTCTGGAGAAATTGATAAAAATTAGAATTCAGGACTGGGTGGACAGCAATATGATACTTGATAAGGGGAAACATGGTTTTGTGAAGAATAGATCTTGCCTTAGCAATTTGCTCACTTTCTATAATGAAGTAACAATGGAGTTGGATAAAGGAAATCCTTTTTCAGTGATCTTCTTGGACTTTGCAAAGGCATTTGACAAGATTACACATGGAACTCTGTTGCATAAATTGGAGCAATGAGTATGGATCCGAGGCTAGTGATTTGGATTAGAGGGGGTGGCTAGTGGATAGATATCAAAGAGTGGTTTATGGTGGAGCGGAGTCCAGTAGAAGGCAGGTGACTAGTGGTGTGCCTCGGGGCTCAGTGCTTGGTCCTCTATTGTATAATTTGTACATCAATGATATTGGGAATAATTTGAAAGGAGATATCCACTTGTTTGCTGATGATGCAAAACTGGGAAGAGCGATAGTTAATCACATGATGTGGATATCTTGCAGGATGACTTAAATAGGCTGACGGTTTGGGCTAAACTAAATGGCTGCCAGTTTAACGTGGCCAAGTGTAAGGTGATGCACTTCGGAAGGATGAGATCACATGTTGTTTATTATATTGATGGAACATAACTGCAGGAAGTTGATGAGGCTAGGGACTTGGGAGTTATTGCGGAACTTAAGTTTCGAGGGCATATTGCAAAGATTACGAAAACTTCACATCAGTTTACATGGTTATTGAGGAACACACTGACAAGCAGGGATAAGAAAGTGATTGTCCCCCTTTATAAAGCATTAATAAGACCTCATTTGGACTATTGTGCACAGATCTGGTCACCTGGATTTCTTGGTGATGTGGAAATGGTGGAAAGGATTCAGAGGCGGGTTACGAAAATTGTTGCAGACCTGTGGGATGTCTCCTACGAAGATAGATTGAAGGTCTGTGGGCTTCAAAAACTAGTTGATAGACGAAGAAGAGGAGTATGATAGAGGCACATAAATTATTAAAAGGGTTTTATAGGATTGATACTGATAACCTTTTTAAGACCAGTGAAGGAAAGGAGAGAACGAGGGGGTCATCCCTGGAGATTGTGTAAGAGTGTGGTTAAGAAGGGTGTTAGGACTAGATTTTTTGCTAGGATCGTTGTAAATGGGTGGAAGGCGTTGGATATCTTGCAGGATGACTTAAATAGGCTGACGGTTTGGGCTAAACTAAATGGCTGCCAGTTTAACGTGGCCCAGATGAAGCATTCACCACCACCAGAGGTGGTGGTGAATGCTTCATCTGTGAATGAGTTTAAGGGGAAGTATGACAGGTATTGTGTGAATAACGGTTATTATATCAATGTTGGGTCTCCTGCGATGAGTCTTTTGACTCCATGGAGGCATCTTATATAATAATAATAATAATATGTTTTTATTTATTATTATTTTTTAAAATAATTATTTTAATTTTTTTATTGATCTCTGAAATATTTACATATATACAATGATCATCTTAAGTAATATTCGGTATATTATTTTACAAGGTTCAGCACTAAGTGCTACATATAATGGGATATCAATAATAATGATGATAACATAGTTTTTTTTTTGCTATTTTTTAAAATAACAATTAGAGTAATAATTTACAAGTACATAGTTCAGAGTTACACAAGTTTTATACTATTACATGTTGTAGTTTACTATATTTTTTCAAAGTTTGAGAAAGTTTGATTATACAACAGTATTTAGACATATGCAATCAAAATATTATATTTCCTAAGTTTCACAAACATACAATGTAACTCATTATTTACATAATTTTTAATAATAAGAATAATTTATTACATTATTTTTTCATGTTACATAGTAATATTATATTATTGATATTATCACATAATAATCAGTATGTTCAGTATCTTCTTTATTGTTATATACTTTACTGACTGTTTTGTTACATAATCTGCATTCTTTGATTATAAGGATTACGTGTAGATGAGTGAGGCAAGTTAATCTCACCTGCTTCGAATCTTGGGTTAGCTTTTATGAAGAGAGTGGGATTTAGTCTTCACTATATGTTGTTGTTACTGTTTATGCATGGGATTTAGGAAGATGCTGGTGATTTGTGATGTGTATATTAGTGTTAATGGTATATTTTCCAGAGTTCGTTTTTTATTGTTCTGTAGTTATCTATTTTTTTTTAAATTTCTTGTTAGGTTGTTCAGTTGCATTGGTATTTTTGTGATCTCACAAAGGAACTGTATGAGTTGTTGAAGGATGTAGAGAGTTGTTGTAGGTCGTGTTATACGATATGTGCCTCTGTTGTTTCGATAGGTGATGTTGAAGTGATTCTTTGTTAGTGTTTCAGGTTTTTAATGCTCATAATAATAATAATAATAATAATAATAATAATAATAATAATAATAATAATAATAATAATAATAAAGTATCCAAAATAAAAGTTTATATTTCGCATGAAAAGTAGGATGGAAACATAAGTGCATAAGTCTAACATAAGTCCTCTCCTCTTAGTTTTCGGAAGTATCTAATTTGCAACTTAAATGCTAAAAAATTTAGAATTATCTAAAGACGAATGTCAAATGCAGTGTGTGTGTGTGTGTGTGTGTGTGTGTGTGTGTGTGTGTGTGTGTGTGTGTGTGTGTGTGTGTCGTATATATAGAACAATTAAGCGTGAGGCGAATTCTCAAATATTAATGCCCACTTGTTTAGACAGATATGGTATTTTTCTCTTATATTCATTATATTTTAACTCAGTATCATTAGGACACTTGGTATATGATTATTGAAATTTTTACATTAATGAATTGAAATCTATCTAAATCAGGAACATTTGGTAGTAATGAAATGTTTTAGATATTAACTGTAGTAATCCACAGAGACTCCGTAGCTCGGTATATTTCACAGAGTCATTTGATTGTTTGGAAAGATCGGTTCGAATTCCGTCTAGAACGCAAAGAACCTTTATAATGGCTTTTCAAGTAAAAGCAAGTTAGTATTTCTTGCAAGCAAGTGGCAGGGCTTTTCATCCATCAAAATAGACAAACCGGAGATAGCATATGCAACTTACATATAGGAATATGTATTTAGTTAGAAGTATAACCACTTTATCCTAATATTATAGTTATGGAAACTAGTTTCGACAGGTTTGGGCTGTGGGCTTTAAGGACCTCTAAATACAGAAGGTTATTAAACTAAAGATACCAAGAAATTATATACTTGGTTTAATACTTTATCGAAGTATAAGCATACAAAGTTTGCTCCTGAAGTATTTTCAAGACTGGGACAACTCGTGGTAAAGGTGGTATGACTTCACATCACTTGCCCTAGTATCTCCCAGAATGGAAAGACATCTCCTTGCGGACATGTATAATGCTATGCATTGTGGGAAAGGTCACTCCCAGACCGGTTTCGACCTTTATTGAGCTCTCCTCAGCGGGAGCCAGACCCAGAGGTGATACCAAGGTTGAAGTAATGCAGAAGTCATAGTTTCCTATACCAGTTGGTATCCCACCTTATTATTAAATTACTCTGGATTAGAGAAAGGTTGGTGGAAGTACTTCCAACAACCTTTCTCTAATACAGAGGATTATTATTAGCGATACAAAATTAACATCTAATTTCATCATCTTTCGAAGTGAAAGAATAAAAGTAGATTAAATTGTAATCTCTGCACTAACTGAAGTTGCATTCATTTGCAGAACAGTTGTAATGATTATGAATGAATACCATGAAGAGGTTGGAACTTTAGCCGATTCTGATCAGTGTGATGTTTCACGGTAATATCATGCAGTAATCAAGAAAAAGATAAATTAATAATCTTGAATTGCCTTCACGGTACAAATACCTCTACGGATACAAGCGATGATTTAGATGCTTCCCTACACAGTGAAAAAGTGCTGTTTGAGCTAACAGAAACATTATGAACGTGAAATAATCTTACGAACTTACCATACAGTAGTCTTTTGAGTGTTTATTGAATTTTTAAAGTATATTTTTTTCTGTAGCGTTTTTTTTTTTTTTTAATATGCTGGATATAATACCCTTATTGAGTACTGCAGTGATTAGTTTCAAAAGTACTGGTTGTAGATGGACAAAAAGTGTAAAAGTGTTATAAGGTCTCTTAACCTGATGTCAGTCTAGAGGCTGGTTTTAGGGTTGAGTTAGGAAAGATCATCTGTCAGTTCAAGTCTGCAGATGGATGGAAAGAAAATAGTTTGATGCTGAAATAACAATAAATTTATTTTTATATTAAAATTCAAGAAATCTTTGATATTCAACAAGAAGTATGATTTTGTCCGCTGTAATTTATGCTGAATATATTAATTAAAATTTTTGTTTCTCTTTAGCAACTGAAGAGTTATAAAAATAATTTTTTTTTGTTGTAGAGAAATAATCGATGGAAGAAAAGATGACACTCAGAACTACGTTCACGTTAAACTGGCTATCATGTAAATATTTAATTCTTTGCTATGGTAAAATGGCTTTTTGATTTTTATGTTATTTTTAAAAAAAGCGAGTTAAATTTAATTTGGCTACTTTTTTAAAGTTTAATACTATTTAAGAAATTCAGTAATTAAGGATAACATTATTTTAAGAAACAAACTACAACGAACCAAGCTTTAACTATGCAGAGAAAAAAAATCAGATTTTCAAATATTTTTTTATTTTTTACCTAGCTGGACTGTATCCTGCACCATTTTTGACTACACCACTGATATTGACTCCACTCTTCTAAGTGAAGCCATGGCTGAAGAGAAATGGGAGGGGTGTTTTCCTCCTCTTTCGCAGTGAGTAATGAATTCTGTTAATCACAACTCCATTATTCTACCAGTAGTACTCATGTAAAAAGACCATCTTACACATAGAACAAGTTTGACTTCTTGTTCAGTCGTAATTAGTTTCTTTGTTTTGACTTTCTCGTGAAGGAGAATCCGTAAAAACTTTAATTTTTTTTTTAATTACAATAAGATTTACACTTACACAAGTGAATTATTTTTCAATGTTGTTCCCCTGGTTTTGATCAGTTTTGCTGCCCTTTTTAATGCCTCCAAGAAATCTCTTTTTCTAGCAGCAGGTCACAATATACACATCTCCTACATCTCTTGATTTCTGTCAAAGTGACGAACTTACAAAGTATTTTTCACTAGCTCGAGCAAGTACAACGTGAAGAACCAAAATATGAAGTTTATGGACTTCTAAATTTATGGACTGATAATATGAAATTTAATGTTGGGAAGGGCATTGTCACGCAGCGCAATACTTTGTGAAACGATTTGAAATGTTCCAAAATGTTTCGATTGACAATAAACCGTCTTCAGTAAAATAAAACCAAACGGATCTCGTTGCCGCTGTGAAAATGAATACGACATTAAATAAGACCGTATTGTGACTGCACCGTTTTACTGTCTAGAATCATTTCCATACTTTGTTATATGATCACACTTTATTTATTTCGTGCATTTCAAAACATCACTTCAAATCTTTTAGAAACAAAACGAATGCTTCAAAATAGAACAATAAACAAAAAGTAAAATAGCTCGACTTAATTTGAAACAGATTCTGGATGCCAATTACATTTCGTCCAGCCTGAAAGGAATTTTTAATATACGTAAAGGGAAGAACAGGAAAAAAAAAAACGAATGGATGCTTAAACCTTTTCCGAAAAGGCGAGTAAACACAAAAAAATTAAGGATTACGAATGTAATTCTTAGATAGTATGAAATATCTTAATGGTATTTCTTCAACCCATACTGCCTTAGAATGGATAAACTCTTATTATTGATCACGGCGAATTAATAAGGCCTGCACGTACTCCTCTGCTTCAGTCACTGAGGGCAAGTATTTATGTGTGCAGATTTTGTGAATGGTAGAAACTGCTACTTTATTAATTCTATATTCACTTCCTATTATTTTTGAACATTGGAAATCCATTGCCAATTTAAAACTCCCTTCTTAATCCTGGTTCCGCAGAGTGTAGGGTAACTCCATGATTTTGTCTATAATTTATTACATTGGCATGTAATTACATTAAATCAATAATAAAAGCTGCTCTTTTGTTATAGATTTATGAAGGCGCTGAATGGATATGAGCAGGCAGGGATGTTTATGGGTACCGTGAGCGTGGACAACGAGGAACACGAGATTTATCTCTGGGGAACACGAGTTCGTTTTCTGGGTCAGTCTCTCTCTATTGGTTTTGTGTTTTTAATTCAGCTTCTTTATATATATATATATATATATATTCATTAAATATTTTTAATGTTTTAAAAATTAATATTTTTAATATATATTTTAATATTCATTAAAACAAGCCCGACCTCTGTATTCCACAGGTATTTCAAATTACCTGGACGGAGGTCATTTTAAAGAAATTTATGGATTTTTCAAGGTAAGTACGTTGTTTAGCTTGTAGTTTCATAAATATTGATGCTTTGTTATATATGATTAGATATAGAATTTTGAATAAAGTTCCTAACACTACCAAAAAACCTGAATTTCAAAGGGATATGTGATAGCGTCAATAAACGTAGCTAATAACAATAATGATAGCATTTTATTACAAATGTGAAAGTGCACGTTGCAGATTTTTGAAGCTCTATATGGAATTGCGTTAATGTTATAATTTGTTGGATCATGATCGTCTTCATTTAGCGAAGCAGTGCCATGTGATCTAGATAAAACATCTTGATTGCTTTTATTGTTTAATATTTTAAAAATGTGGCCGTCATCCAATAATTTAGGATACTTGTGAAATATATATAAACTATGTATGTATGAACTGAAATAGCGTTCATTCGCCGAAATGATATTGACATTTGCTAATTCATTATTATATTTGTGCTTGCAGAATGGCAGCGTTGTTCATATTGGCGAACTAAGCCTCCCTCGACTGGTTAAGAGGTAAGCAGTTGAATTATACTATATATATATAGCGTTATGAGCATAATAAAGGAAACGAAAACTTTGTAGATGAGTCCGAACTTATTATATTTTAACCCGCCTGAATGAATTACATTCAGATGTTACAGTTATCTGTACAGAATCTAATTTCTCACAGTCCATCTTGAAACGATTTCACTTTTTCTAAACATTAGTAGACTTAACATGCCTGAGGTTCGTATTATTTCATGACTTGTTGATAGGCTGATTCAAGTGATGGGATCAGTTAAAACATTTTATTTATCTTATGTACGCATTTCAGAACTACTTCAGTTTTATAAAGTTTTCTTTCTTTCATTTGCGAAAATTTCTTACTGAGAAGAGACTATCGGATGATATAATAGGAAATGATATCAGTAACATCAAGATTACTTATTTTGGCAGCATTACAATAATGATTATTGTGGATTAAAACGGAATTAAAGGAGAACGGGAACTACAGGTTTTTTTTTTTTAAGCTTAAAAGATACCATTTCTTTTGTACACTACTAGAATATCAATGCAAACAAGGTAAATAATCAACGTGCATTAAAACAGTCATTAAGGTTAATTATGTTTAGATTTTATAATCACTATAATAGCTTTTTATCGAATTTATGCGTTAATCAATCGAATGTTATTCTCTACTACTGTCGCATTCGTGAACTGAATCACGTGATTTTGACTAGTATAAACTAGTCAATGTGTATTTTGCTAGTAGTTTTTCATTAATTAATGCGGTTCACTGAATGAAGTGGAATACATCCCTATATCTTTATAAGGAGGTACTTAGTACAAAGTCAGATATTTGCATGAGATACAAAATAAACAGCGACAGAAACGTAACTTTAACCCAATGCACATGTTCCAACAGGTCCTAGCATAATTTAGAAATAAATCAGTGTTTTTTTTTTTTTAATTTTCTCGGAACATTCATAGCATTTGCGCAGATGAAAAATTCTCTAAAAGAAGTGATGTGTTATTTATAATTTACCAAGAGAATCTAGAATTTACCGATGATTGATTGTTTTGAAATCGTTTAGTGGAAATTACTGTCGTTCGCTAATTTTTATGGGAACAATTTTTCTCATTTTTATTTTCAGTCTGAAATTTGGATCCGTCTTACAGTCCGACAGTTGCATTTATCCCATTCGCAAATGCACTTGGAAAACAACTGAGAAGAACAGAGAATTTACGGATTTTAAAAGTTCCTTCTGGGCGGGTAAAGCTGTCAGATTTTTATAAAATTTCATGTGTTAGATTTTATACAGAACCACATTACAAAGTTATAAACGACTTGTTTTTTAATCTGATTTAGAGTACTTTTCCTTGTTATCTTTTAAAAGCGTGGTTGATATAAGTAATTTTCTAACAGAACTTCGACGCGAGTCATACAGCCCATTACGTACAAATTGTAACAGCGTTACAATTTATAACAGTGTTACAAATTGCTACAAATTGTAACGGGCAGCTAACAATGTTAGCTGCCCGTTAAATATTATAATACAACAAAATTCTTACTAAAATAAACATTAACTACAGGAAGATAAATCATCTGCTTTCAATTATAAACCTCCGGTTAATTCAAACATCATTCATGCAGATATTCGATACACCTGTAGTAGGCGACTACAAGTATAGCGTTGATGTCTGTGGTCGCACTCATCTGGATGGCCATCACTAAGTCAAACCGGCGTCCTTTCAATTTCGTTTTCGATTACAAAAAAGGAAGCTTGCCCTTACCAAATCCTGCTAATACGGTGGGTGTTATGGACCCTTCCATGAATGCCGAAGAAGACAATCGGCATTGTTTTATCTCAAGAGCTGTTGTGGTGGAGACGTCGGCGATCGCCATTCCATGCTCCGCTTTGTTTCCGGGTAGTATTGGAACCACCATAGTTCATCACTAGTCGCGATTTTCTCTGAAATAGTACGATATTGACACGAAGCACAACATCATTCCACTGAAAGAGCATCGCTGCTAGAACTAATGAAGCTATCGCAATGCGCACGTGCTCTTTGGAAAGAGTGCAAGTATATCGTTTTAATCGCTTGCTCTTTGAAAAGAGCACAAGAAGTTAAAATGATGTAAGTCCGAAAAAATCTGTCTTGTTATTTAACAGACACACTGGTTATCATGAAATATATTTATTTAGCTGATTATGAGATGTTTTAAAATGCCTTTGAGGTTAAGCAACCAGAATTCCGCAGAATATTTTGTTCAACTCACTTTTTTCTTTTCAAGGAAGCAGATCTTACGAAATGACTGCTAAACGTTTCACTTCAATTCCCGAGGCGAAAAGTGACGAAGCATTTCAGCAGAGTGTGAACCAGGTTACACTCCAATTAAATTCGCTTACTGGTCAAGGAGTGATGATAGAAGGGTAAGTAGAGAGACTTTTTTACAGTAAAGACTGAATATTTTCATTCATAAACAACTTTAATAAGCCTAAAATAAAATATTTTATTTATAAGTTAGTAAATATAATTTCGAGCCAATACATATCACGTATGCGTATTTAAATTTAAACTTATATACATTCCCACTATTTAGGATCCATATTCATTTTAGTGCAATCAGCGAGCATCATTAAGGTGTAATTATTAAGACATCCCACCTTCCACATGAGTTATGAGAGAAGAAACCATTTGGAATACAGTATAACGTCATACAACTGTCACGTAAAACATTTTTAAAAATTGCCATTTATTATGCGTGTATTTTAAGATGCACCACTTCATCGAAACTCCGAATTCTTAATTTGCTGTTAATTGAAAAAATCAAAAGACATAAATAGTGGCGCATAACATATTTATATTAATATGTTCCAGCTTTATAGTTACCAAATATATGTTGTATGTGCTTATGCTTGCTAATATGTCTTCTTTTTATGTAAATCCCATTCAGTAATCCAGAAAACTAAATTTCTCTGACCTTGTGAAGAAAACACAGATTAGTGTCAAATAAAATAACTGGGAGGTATCGTATATTGTACTTGTTGATACAGCTTGTATTTTGTTAGCGTACATTGCATTTGTTGACGTGTTTTGGTGATTATTTTTAAACAATCTACACTTTGGTTTTATGACAGATATTCGTTGTTAAACGATCAGAAGTGTGTTATTTCAATTATTTGGCGAGAAACTCCTCCGGGTATTCGTTTCGCTAAGCCTAACTGAATGGCCATTACGATATGGCCTATCGTTAGAGTTGACCTATCTCGGTATACCTATACCGGATTCTCGGTACTTAATTAGTTATGTATATAGTGCTTAATTATTTTATTATATTTGTTTTCTGTTGTTGAACAATATAAGAAGTGAGTAATCATATTTATTCCGAAAAAGATGGGAATCCAGAAAGTTTTTTTTAAAAATGGAAGAATTACAAACTCAATTTGTTAGCTGCTTTTGATCAGTTTTGTTTCCAGCGAAACTCTAGTTGATGTGTTTGAGGGCTTTAGCCTGAAGTCTCACAAATTGTGCTGTCTGCATGCGGTCCGTTCTTTGTTCACAGCTTATTTCTCGAAAATAATTGTAACATCCCATCGAGATTCTCAAAGATATCATATATGCATATCAGATGTGATATATCTGATAAGCAGTAGAAAAAACAGAAAGCATTACAGATTTGTCTGCAACTCCAGCTTTGGAGTGTTTGAAGATATTAGTAAGCGGCAATGGCGGACAGAAATGTCTGTCAAAAGTTATCAGCGGGAAATAATCCATGAATGTTGGGTTCCGTACCTCGGCCAAACAGGGTCAACCTGATTTCTCTGTTTTCACTCAGCTGTAACAGAATTCTGCGCATATGGAAGTGATTTCTGACTTGTAAGATGATTTTATGGATGATTTCATGTTGATAACTTTTTCCTGACAACACTTCTGTCTGACATCGCTTCCCTCATCACGTTTACTTGTTCTTCACATTAATGTAGTAGCTATATGATAAGGATATCGGTGCATCTCGTTTGCCTGCTACCCCTTGTTCAGGTAAGAATCGGATAAGAATCATTCAGGTAAGAATCAGAATCAGTTATAAGCAGAAAACTCAGTCACAGGTGTCTCTGAAAGGCATTTCGAAAGAATTGATGCTTGCAAAGACAAGGAAGAAGAATCGGCACCCGATCGCCAACAGGTCTCCAGCGTCTATTCCGTTGATTAGGCCGAAGTGAAATGTCGCAGCAGTTATCTATCCTTTATACCGGTAGTACTGATTCTTATACTTTTGTCTCAGACGTGGAGTCTTGTGAGAATGTCTCGTTTGTTTTCGTCCTTAGACTGTCTGAACTGCAGAGCTGCAGAGAAAGAGAGAGAGAGAGAGAGAGGGGGGGGGGGTGGAGATTAGAAAAGAGGTGGAAAGGCTGAGTTGAGCGAGATGAATAGAGATAAAATAAATGCCAAAATTTTATTCTTATTCAATTTTTTTCATATTTACTAATTCCTAATTTAAATGCCTCTATAAATAATTATTTTTCCATTGCTAATCCGCGCTTTCTGGAAATAATATGCAACCCTCTGGTTAAGAATTATTTCACTTGGCATTTCAAGATTTATATGAACTTTGTTTCTGTAAAAAAAAATCTTAAGGAGTGCATTCAAAGAAAATTAAACAAAATTATGTCCACATTTTAAGTACTATATTTTCTTATTTTTTATAGTAACATCAGCTATTGTGCGAAAAGGAGTCTTATTCACAAAAACCTACAAATAACAGGTATGTTGAGGAAATGAACTCTTCCGCAACACCTCACAAATTTTTACAATGAAACATATTTCCGCTTATATATATATATGAGGTGACTTATGAGGTATAATGCTTGAATCGCTACTTGCACTTGCGAAAGTACCTCAATCTTTATTTTAGATATGTCATTAGCATATGATTTTAATACTTTTGCCCTTATATATGACCGTTTGGGTAAATATTACGAGGCAGTTCTCACAAACATTTTCTAATTCCCTCTTGACTTGCATTTGATTTTAGTACCACATATAAGCTGCTTGTTCTTTTTAATTTTTTTAAATAAATATTGTCCCACATCGCTTTTCCTTGAATAAGTCCTTGATGTGCCAAATAAACAGGTTGGAAAATATCTGTCTCTTTTTCTCCTTACACAATGTCTTAGATACTCTAGCACACTTTGTTTGGAATCTCAGCCATGTTCGGTCTTGAAGAAATTAAAATATTATTACAAATGAATCCATCTGACGTTACTATTGAAGCTATGTATCATTTTTGAAGAATGATTCAGCCTTTTGAAAAGAGTTCAACATACTTGTACTGAACTCAACTCCCGTAATATTTTCGCCGTATTGTAATTACAGTAGCGATTTATCAAACACAAAAATATACAAAAATGCCGTTTATTAAATATAAAATAACCAGTTAATCTGATAAAAAACAAAGCAAATTGTTTTAAACATAAATTATAAAAAGAATTTTTATGTTTTCAGATTCATTATCATCAACATCACCTTTGGTCGTGAAATTTACTGATCCCCGATGTCAATCCCAAGAACTTTCAGGTGGCAAGGGGGCTTCCTTGGCAAAGTTGTCAGAAATCTGTCACCTGGACAATTATGTGCGTATAAGCTCATTCTTATTTATTAAATAGTTCTTGTGGTAACATCAGCTTTTCAAAGTTATGGTGAAAATATATGACGAGCAAATCAAAAACTGAATAAATTGACTCTAATTTTTACCTGAATTTTTCTTCTGCAGTTCACAGTCCCTAAGGGATTTGTTGTTACCACCGCAGCGTATGAGATGTTTGCAAAGGACATGAAAGATATAATCTCAGAAGTTGAAAATGTTGTCTGGTAAGTTGGACAGCAGATCTTTTATTTGTAGTGCATTCAATAAATTCCAAAACATTTTAGAAGTCATTGCAATACGTGCAGAATAACGAAACATAATTGATTAGAGAATTGTCTCCTGAAAGCAGCAGTTTCGCATAAAGCAGTTCCTCCGACATCAGTGTAGGTTACTTATTAACTGCGTTTCTTAGTTTCAAGTCTCTAGCATTGAGAATTTAGACAGCACACATTTGATCATACTATAATTTCATATCTTATTAGGTGATATGTTTACTGACTAACTTGGTCATTTCTTGTCTTTCAGGGGAAAAACATCAGGCAATCCAAAAGATGCTTCAGAAAGGTATGTTGTTTTATAAAATCGACATTTTACTTTTATTCGTTGGAAAATAATGTTCGTAAGTAATATTTTCAAGATAAATGTCATTAGCAATTGAGATAAAAGCAAGGATTCTAACCTGAAATACATCTGTGTCTTTGACAAACTAATGAGATGGTTTCACGTTTAATATGAAATTATGTAAAACTATCAAAATCAAATATAACGCATTTTTCCATATTCTGCTAGAAGTCAATTCTACAAATGTAAATAATAATGCCATGAAAAACTGATAGAATACTTTGGGGACCCCCCCACCTTTTTTAAAGGCGTAAGAGAACACCTTTATGTTAACAAATATTTTCCGGTGTGAATGATTGGCATTGTAACCAGGGCCATCGCCAGATCGGATTGAGGCAAACAATTAGATATCGTCCCTGATGGATTATAAGACAAAAATATAAGAAAATCTCCAATTGCTGTTTTGTTTTTATTACAAGAGAAACATTAATGCAAAACGATTAGATAATAATATTGATTAAATGTTTGCTCTACGGGGATATCGCACAATAAAACTGTTTATAAACTGTTCTACATTTAAATTATAAGCTACGTTCGCCTCTGTCGATATAGTCGCTAGACCAACCAATCTCTCTTGGGTCATTTCTATTCGCAAATAATTTTTAATCAGTTTAAGCTTGGAAAAACTTCTTTCCGCACTTGCTACGTTAACAGGAATTGTTAGCGTAGCGACGGCGCCTACCGCAATATGGCTGAACGAGCGCCTTTATTAAGCCCCGCCGTGATTCAGGCTGCCTCTATGCTATACCCTGTCAACGATACTGATTGTAACAGATGCGGCAGCAACTACTTTCTAGTATTAAATGAATGCCCGGCTAACGACTCCTTTTCGTCAGAGAAATGTCTTTTCATCCCATAGGATAATGCATGAAATAACTTCACTGGAAATGCCACTTCCTGTAGTCCAAGCTATACAGAATCAACTTGAAAAATTATTTGGACAGAATGCAACTGCGACGAAGTTTGCTGTCAGATCTTCTGCTGTTGGTGAGTGAATCTGAAAATATGAAACTTACAGATAAATTTTAGTACTGCAGGTAAATAACCGCAAAAAAACTTAATTTTTCCTGTTTGAAATATGTTGTATTTACATTTTACATAAATGAGCAATATAGTATAAATATAGCTATAAATATATAAATATTGTAAAATAGTATAAATATAATATAATATAGCTAACCACTCGGCCAGCCAGGCCGGCTGGCCAAGTGATTAGCGTATCCGCTCTCCAGCCAAAGGCTGCGGATTCGAATCGCACCGTGGACATGGATTTTTGTGAGTGCCTGTGGAAATACTAGTGGTGGCGGTCGGCAGTAGATGGCATTAGTGTAGTTGCGGTCAGCTAGTGGATTGATTAGTGGAGACAGAGTTGTAGAGCAGATGCCCTCCTTCGATGAGTCCTTGGAATCCCTGGGGGTGTCAAATAATAAAATAATAATCTAAGTATTGATTCGTAGATCATACATAGATTATAAAATCACCCCTCTCTCTCTCTCTCTCTCTTTTTCTCTCTCTCTCTATCTATCTATTTGTCTGTTTCCTCTTCTTTCGGACTAAACGTACTAAAGCCAGTTGGACTAATTCACGCCATCTTCCAATTACAGTGATGGATTCAGTGGTCAATCACGGCCGAAGTAACTTAACTTTACAGAAACCTAAGTAATACTCTGGTAGGACAGTTTAAGATTACCATCCTATCATGATATTTTGCATAGTCCGCTATGTTTGTCAGTTGCATGGTGAACTTTTTGTTGGCCGGTTTGTCTGTCTTTGTGGTATGAAACACTTTTTTAGAAGCTAAAAACTTATCCACTTCCGTTTGAGACTGGCTAACCAATATTCACTGGAAACTCTCGTATAAACGTCCTTCACCTTCTAGACTTGACGCCATTCGATTTCGGGTCCTTCCAACTAATGGACATTATCCATTAAGCTGCAGAGTTATCTAACATCTGACACTAATCTAGTTAATATCTCAGAAGGTAGGTAAGTAATTACGTTTCTGTACTGCAGTATAAAAGGGATTCTGAATAATACAATTGAATGGCTTACTTTTTTGTCGATTATCTAGTTATTAACTAAATCAAAATATTGCTGTCATAAAATTTGTTTGTCAAAGGTATTGATTTATGCAGAAGCTGATATAACTTCTTCTTATTATTATTATTTATAATTCCAGGTGAAGACAGCGAAGAGTTATCGTGTGCTGGCCAAATGGAGACGTTTCTTGGAATAAATGGAATAACCAACGTAATTACATTTATTCGTTTTGAGACCGATACTAGCAAATAACCGATTTAATTTTATTTGTGTGTTCCATTTTGCAGGTTCCATAAATAATTTATTAATATGTTCCTGTCGAAAATCTGTGTAAAAATCACCATTTCCAATTATTTTGTATTCTTAGCTGGTTTGTTCTCAGAAGAGGCTTTACTTAGCATATAGGGAAGGCTATTCGGAAAACAGTGGTAGATGAAACAAAAGTGTGGAGGATGAGAAGCTGGTTCGATAAAGTTAGAGCTAAAATGCTTATGAATATTGACTACCAGCTGCTCGTGTTCTTACGTATACAGAGGAAAATGGAGGAATAGTGGTGAGCAGTTCGTTGGAGTAGCATCCATGAAAACAGTAGCTCTCTCCAGAAAGCGACGACTGGAGAAAGTTTGTGTGAGAGAGATTAAGATTTGCCTCTTCTCGTTTATTCGTTTTGAGACCGATACTAACAAAGGGAGGTCTTTTGCGCTCCACCCCAAATGTGTAAACAGTGTTATAAGGACGAGAGTTGGTTCATGGAGTGTCGCTGTAATTCTTGCAGTTATAGAGCAGGTTAAATGCAACTGTTTGCATTCTGCTTCACAGGGGACGTCCTTTCCTCGCACCACCAAGAAAGGATTTTGCCCTTTCCGGGATTGGAAAGCGAAGCAGTGACCAACATTATTATTTATTTTTGAACACAATTCCCAAATCTACTGGATATTCCGCCCAATTATTTTAATACTATACAGCATCAAAACATTCCGCGTATTGAAAAAAATATGTGCTGAAGAACAAGCCCAGCCTTATCATTATATACTGTTATTGCCATTAATATATTAAATTTGAAATTGAAAGTTCTAATGTCTAAAATATGTATGTTCATGTGCTATTTTTTTATTTTTATTTTGGTTTGAAGTACGATTGTATACTATCCAAAAACCTTTTGGATAGTATATGTGAAAACCTTTTAGTTTACTAAAATAAAATACATGCTGAGATAACTATTGGTTATTATTGTTTTAAGAAAAGTGCAAGGGGAACGGGGGGGCAAAATTTATTTCTAATTTTATTATTACAAAAACGGAGGGCATCTGTTTAAGAAGTATAAAAGTGATCACATGACAACTAAAACGAGCAAAGAATAAGAATGCAAGGAATGTGAACATAAATGAGAGGGGGGGGGGGGTAAAAATAATAACATGTAACGAATGTAAAGTTAATAAATATTTATTGTTTTCTTAGGTTGTAGAATCCATAAAGAAGTGCTGGGCCTCTCAGTTTAACGCAGTTGCTATTGAATACAAAAGGTAAGTTCGCTGTTTTTCATGATTATGTCAATCACTAGTTAATGTGCCCCACACAACACTTTTTAATCAATTTAGGATTCCTGACATGGAATGTTAAGTTTCGCTCAAAATATTACAATGAAATGTTTCGTTTAGAATATAATGGAAATAAAAGCAATCCGCAAGAAAATATAGGTATTTTTTCTGGGAAAACTCCCATGTTACCCCTCTTAAAGACTATTATTTTTACGGCTATTTTGCCTACTTGGCACTCCTAAACAGAAGCAGGCAAAATAGCGGTAAAAATAAAAACAATCCATTTATGTTTGAGGGATAACAATTTCAGCACAGTATTTGATGCCCTTCAGCTTCTCTCCAACAAGAATACCCAGTGTATAAGTCGAGGACTAGAAGTGGTCCTTTATTGATTTAAACCGGGCTCTCGATTATATATCGAGAAACTGTTTAAATTATTTTCATAAAATGTGAACCCATCAACGTACAGATGTATGAGCCACACATTCAAAACACTCGTGGTAATAAACGGTATGTCAGTGGTTAACATTCGCACACGACTCGAATGTTAAACAGTTCAATGGCCAATATCGAATATTCTTCAAAATTCTATCACGTCACCGTCGTTCATTCGATAGTAACTTTTTCGGGCTTGAAACTTGACTGAAAGCAATTGGTATCTTAACAGTAATTTCTAAAATATATAGCCCCAGTTACCCAATTTGATGTGTGTGTGTGTGTGTGTGTGTGTGTCACATTTATAAGTATTCACTACATATTTGAATTTTAACATCTTTTAATGAATAGTTTCATGGATCCAAAATTTACAACATATTCTCAGAATATATTATTCTTTGTATATATATATATTATATAGTTCCTAGTTATTATTTGTTTATATCTAGTTCTCATTCGGGAAAAGGAGGCACCACTGGTGTATGATATGCAGTTATTGCTTCTCTCTTTCTCTCTCTCGCTTTTTTCTCAATGAGCTGATCTGAAGTATAGATATAGTAGGTCGTTAGCAGTCGAGGCTGGGTCGTTTCTAATACGACCTATTCACTTTCTCATTTTCGTTTACCTTTATGATAATTTTTTCCCTCAAAGCACTTCGACTACTGATCACATGCGGAGTAGGATATGCCAATGGTTGACCATTGTTTCTCATTTACTGGTTCAGCCAGTAAACACGATACCCCTCAGAAAAGAACCAGGGTTTAAACTCCGCGAAGAATTTTTAAGAGAGCTTCTTAACTGAGGATTAGTTAGTTCGTTTGATACAGAGAAGAAAGGATTTTTTCATCCGCGAACATTTTATTATCATGTAAAAAAGGCAGACTGGGCAGAAATTGTTATTGCAATATGAGAATACGGCAGAAGTAACTAAAGGTATGTGGCTACTACCGAGAAAAAATACTCGAAATTAAGACACTACACTTGTCTCGTGGCCTTTCTTGCTTACTTCAGTTGTGCATCCCAAACAACCCGCCTCTCTCGTTTAGCTGAAGTTGAATGATAATGCAGTCCTGAAGAATTTGGACAGTTATAAAGAATTAGCTGAAAACGCAATACTTCCAAGTTTGATTTCTTCCTGGAAAGCATCTTCGAAAATATTATTTTAATTCGGCGAGATTCGTTAAAATATTGAACACAAGCTTAAATATTTAATGCACTAAATTTCAAACGTGTCGATATTTAAGTGCTTGACATTTCTTTCCTTGAAATTATTTAGTTCACGTTTTATCCAATTATCTGCAATAATTAAGCTCTTCACGTAATATTTGTCAACTGACTTGTGTGGTGTCTCATATGATGCGCATTAATTAAAGTAGAAAAGATCGTCACATTCGGGGAACTCATTCGTTCTTAAACTTTTAAAAATAGAACGAACACGTCTTTCACAAAACTTTCAGATTAGATTGCGATAGTTTCTACCTTAACATTAACTACTTCAAGAAGCTTCCTTTTAATTTGTCCGCATTTGATTTTGTAATTTCTAAGCTATCATTTTCAAAACGCATTTTATTACTCTGTCTCAAAATTTAAGGAAACATTTTTATTTTTATTTTTACATTGCAGAAGAAATGGTCAGTTGATCAACACTCCGATGGCTGTAGTAATCCAAGAGATGGTCCCGTGCGATGTGGCAGGAGTTATGTTTACTTGCGATCCAGTTACGAGTAACACTTCGGTGATCACCATTACAGCAAATTATGGACTGGGAGAGGTAACGTTTTTTGTTATTGTTGTTAATAAGTGCTTTTTAATAAGAGAGGATATAAAAGCATCGGTGACTATATAATAGTGGGCGAAAAACTAAAGAAGATGGTAAGAAATTGCAGAGTGTACAGAGGATGCAATATTGACTCAGACCACCATTTATTAATCAGTCCTATTAAGATCCCAAACCAGAGAAATAGAAACAATACAAGAACACAAAAACAAAAGCAGGAGCAATTTAAGATAGAACTGTTACAGCAAGATAACATCAAAGAAGACTTACAAATCATACAAAGAAATTACTGAAGATACAGATATTGAAAATGAATTGCAAAACATTAAACAAATTGTAAAACAAGCAGCTTATGGAGCCATAGGAACAAAACTGCGAAGAAAAGGGAAAGGACTCAGAACTTGGAACCCAGAAATAGACTTTTTAATAAGAAAGAAAAAAAGAAATCTACCTTAAATGGTTAAACAACAAAAACCATAGGAAATGGATTAGAATATAAAAGAATCACAGCAATAGCAAGAAGAGAAACCAGGAAAACCAGAAGACAGGACTGGGACATAAATGGACCTCAACTAAAGAGCTATAAAATCATTAAAAAATGATTCAAGAAACAAAGGATAATCTACAATTAGAAGGCCCCCCCCTCCACAAAAGAATGGGCCAATCACTACACCCAGTTTCTAAACAATAATAATCAAATTGAAATAAACAATTAGTAAGTCAAGAAACAGATGAAGAACCAATAAAGCTAAACGATCTACAGAAAATATTGGAAAAACTAAAAAAATAGAAAAGCTACAGGAGAAGATGAAATAAATTCAGAACTATACAAATACAGCTCTAAACCATTTCAATTACGATTAACTAAATTTCTAAACAGAATATAGGAAGAAGGAAACATCCCACAACAGCAATAGTCATAAACACATTCAAAAAAAACAAAAAAAAACAGAAAAGATTCCGGAAAGTACAGAGTAATATCCTTAAAAGTAACTAAACATCATGGGCCGAGGAAATTATTGGAAGAACAATGTGGCTTTAGGAAAGGAAGATCCTGCACAGATCCCACATTTACACTCAAACAAATTATAGAAAAAAAAAATAGAATTTTACCTGCCAACATATATGGCCTTCCCGGATTATGAGAAAGCATACGATCAAATCAACAGAACAAAAATAATGAATATACTGCAGGAATTGAAAGCTCCACCTCAAACCACATATGCAATAGCAAATATAATGGAAGAAAGCTAAATTAATATTGAAACTAATAATGAAACAACCTAAAAAGTTAAAACCAATAGAGGTTTCATTCAAGAAAGTAGATTATCACCAATACTTTTCAATATACATATATATATATATATATATATATATATATATATTATTTTTTTTATTTATTATTATATATTATATAATAGTATATAAATATATATTAAATAATCTATTATATATAATCTATTATATATAGATTATATAATAGATTATTTAATATATATTAATTTTTTCCATATATATGTACGCGCGGTTAGCCGAGTGGCTTTGCGGTTCGCAACCATATGCCTGGGGGAGGAGTGTCGTAGGCTCGATTCCCGTCGACGACGTGAGGAGCTCAAGGATCTTCCTCAGCCATAGCCAAGTTAGCCGGTCTTGGGCGTGAACAGCAGATTTTTTCCCGCCAGTTTATATGAGGATTTTCACTCCGCAAGCACGCAAACTGGACCCGTGAACACACACAGGCTACAGTCATGAAAATACGGCAAAGAAGGCAACGGGCAACAACCTTGCGTCACTATCTTTCTAGTAATCAGCTGCAACCCTCTCGAAGAGAGGAAGCCACAGGATCAGATCATATATATATATGGAACAAATTTCTTGAGAGTGGAGGAAAATCAAAAATCATAGGAAATAAAAAATTAACCAGTCTTTTGTACTGAAAATGAAGACCAATTACAGAAAAATCTACACGTGTTGAACAAAACAGTACAACCGTAAGATGAAATGAAACAATTTCATGCCAATAAATTCTGAATAAAATAAGTTCTTCTCCATAAACAAAACGAAATCAATAGCATTTCAAGGTAAAGACATTAAAATATGCAAACCAGTCATCCACAACAAAGTAATAGAACAAGTGAACGAATTTAAATATCTAGGAAATTTCATAAGCTCCAATGGAGAAATCGACATTGCATAAGAAAAGCAGAAATTCCTAACAGTCATTGGAACTTTGAACAGAAGACACTTCAACAAACAGATGTCCAAAATAATTCAGATAAAACTATATAAAATAATAATAGTAAATAATAATAAAATAATAGCCAAACCAATTCTGAAATATGACAGTGAAACGTGGATTTGGGGAGAACGAAATAAAAGACAAGTGGAAGCTGCAGAAATGAAGACCACTCGCAGGCTATAAAAGAATAGACAAGATAAGAAATGAAGAAATAAGAAAACAATTATCCATAATAAACATAACAGAAGACATCACAAACTGTAGAAAGAACTGGAAAGAATACACAGAAAGAATACTTGGAAATATAAACTAAAGGGACACAGATAAAGAGAAAGACCCAGGAGGAGATGGGCAGAAGACTTTTTAAACCCTTGAAAACGTTGCAGGCAAACAATGCCTAATACGGAAGCCAAGAAGAAGAAGAAGAATTGCTTTTGATGTCATTTAAGATAAAGACTAATCAAAAACTAAGAACTAATCAAGAACAAAAAATTATAGTGAAATTATTACTATTTCGAAATGACAGCAGTTTATATGATTAGTTAAGTGAAAAACATTTTTATAAGAGTAAACAGTAATTGTGCGTTCATTACTATTAAGATGTAGATGAAGTCGATTGATTTCGTCACTAAGATAGTGAATATTGTTGCATACTTTGCACAGATTCTAATTTAGAATAACTGAAAACGTGTCCTTTTAGATGGAATTTTTTTAAACAAATGTGAAAAACATTAATATTTCTTTGTCCAAATCTCATTTCCCTTCTTTAACCAGAGTTTAAGTTATACTTCCAACATAAGACGTGGCCGTATCTACAGAAATTCTTAGCTAAGCACTTGTTTCAAGAATTCTCCGACATGCTTCAGCAATTAAATATTAAATTCAGTAATTGAAACTTCTTCCTTATTAGCAGGATGAAAAGCACTCTCAAGTAGAGTTACTTTTCACATTCACGATTTTATAGCGGTTCAGATGTGTAATTGAAAACGACAGGTCAGCTGTCGACAATTCCTAAATAGACTTACCAAATTAATGGAGGGATTGCTGCACAGAATCAAGTGTAGCGTAGTTTGAGTGAGATTACTCAAACTAAACCACCTGTTGTGCTTTAATTTCTTTAGAAAAAGAGATAACTCATTTGTGAGTTATGAAGAAAGAAAAAAGAAAATTTAATGCACTCGAACTTCATAGGTTTTTAAAATTTGAACCGTGTTTTAGAGGCCTAAAATATATTATACTCTCCCCTAAGGAGAGGGGAGTGGACATTAATTTACTTGTCATTATAATGTCACCTGAAATTGCAAAGGACTGATACAGTCTTGCGGGTTTGAGTTGTCACTTTTCGTCTATGAGCGATATACCTTCGAGTTTATTCTTTTTCTTTTTTTTTTTCTTTCTTTCTCAGTCAGTGGTCTCGGCAGCTGCTGAACCAGACACTGTAATTCTGAAGAAGGACTTCACCAACCACCTTCATATCCTGTCCACTGCTATTGGCATCAAAGTGAAAAGAATAGTAATGAACGGTAAGCGTTTCTCTAAAGTGTTTGCTGTAAGAAGTGTTCACATAATCTTTGTTGGTGTTTGGGGTTTGATTTGAAGTTTGTAATTTGCAAGACGAAAAAAATGCTCGTGAGTGACTGCATTTAGAGAGAGAGAAAAATTGAGAATGAGAATGAATATTCATGCAATTTCAGATCATCCCGTATTAATATTGGCAGGTTTTTCAGTTTTCTGAAGTTTTACTTCTCCATTGCTTTTGCGCTAGATTTTCGACTTCCTCTCGTGCTATAACTTCATTTTAGATAATTAAGCACATGAAATATTTTTAGTATTATTATTATGGACTACTCCACAGAGTCCTTAGATTCATCGAGGGTGGTCCTAGATATCATGACAAGCACTATCCAACATTTGCTCAGCATCTATCATACTTTGCTTTGAACTCATTCACAGTCATGGCAACCACAATAGAATCGGGCAACCTATATCACTCATTCACCACTCTCCAAGAAAAAAATGTCTAGATCTAACACTCTTGTTAATTACACTCCCACCACCAGACGGGTTCTGAAAAATTTCCTCCATTTTATTCTTGTAAACACTCTTCAGTAATTTGCTTCTCAATTATATCAAACCTTCTCCACCTGTCACCTATTTTTATAACTCGCAAACCTTCAATCTGTACTAATGAGGTTCATTTCATAGACCTACTACCATCTTGGTCACTCGCCTCTGGATCCTCTCCATCTCATCTTCATCGCTGAGAAACCTACTTGACCAAATTGTGCGCAATGTAGTCAAGTTAGTGTTATCAAGTTAGTCTTATCAAGGCTCTATAAAGAGGTATAATAACCTACTTTGTCTCTGCTCGTCAGAGTATTCTTCAGTAACTACGTAATCCGATGTGCTGCTTGAGCCACGTTTGCAATGTGCAATTTAACTTTAACTCCCTATCCACTAATACCCCCCCAAATACCTGGAGTACAGTTCCTCCAATGTGGTACACAGCTGGTAGTATTTTCATCCCAAATGCATAAACGTATACTTTGCTACCTTAAAGTGATACCCATTATCCTTTGCCAAGACTACCAGTTTATCCAAATAATTCTGCAAATTTTGACATAATCTGTATTAACTATTGCTGTACCCAATTTTGTATAAATTCCGAATTCTACTCCTGAATAAACTACTCTCTGATATCTCTCTATCAACCGCCCTTATATGGTGTTATGTTATGTTATAAATATAAGATCTTATATCTTATAGGATCTTATTCATTCATTAGACATATCCAACATATCGTATAATTACAATTAGCGGACAATTATCTTAAAAAGCTATAGAAAATTATGAGACTTCTATCGTAAAAGCAATCTTCCTTTTCTGAGAACTATAGATACATGGATACATCTTCAAGGCCTACCTTTCCTAATTGGGTTGTAGGGGAAACAGCTGCAAGAGGAACTTCCAATGGTCACGATCCTCTGCCACCAAGCTCAGGTGTTCTGGTAGGATTCCCAAACGTGTCCACCCAAGGTTTTGGATATAATCTATCCAGCGAGTCCTTAGCCTTCCACGTGGCCTCCCACCCTCTGGCTGGGAAAAGAGGGCCTGCTGATGGAGCCTCTCTTGTGGCATTCTGACCAGATGCTCGTACTAACGTAACTGTGATCTCTCAACACGGAGAAGCAGCGGTTGAGTATTGAGGGTTTCCCTGCAGAGCTTCTGATTCTGTCGAGTCTTGTCAGCTCCGCAACGCCTTGAAGGAACCTCATTTCAGCCGCTTGGATTCGTGTCCGCATTCTTTCGGTCATTACCCAACTCTCATGACCATAGGTGAGGATGGGAACATAGACTATATTGAAGACAGCCAGCTTTGCCTTCTGGCTTAACTCCCTCTTCAATACTACCGAACGGTCAAGCTCCCGCAATATTGAGCTTGCTAAGCCAATTCGAGTATCTAGCTCTATGTCCCAATTTCCATCATTCGTGAATATGGATCCAAGGTATTAAAATTTCTCCACCTACCTCATTGGGACTCTATTTACATGTAGAGTGCACTGGGATGGTTGTCTTGAGATCGCAAATGTTTCAGTTTTGGCCATGCTGATCTTCATTCCGGCGTCTGCACAAACAGCTACAAACCTATCCAGGGTCCGCTGGAGGTCATCTGCAAAAACAGACGTAAAATGCTACATCTTCCAATTCTGACACACTCACTGCCTCGGCTGTGCCTATCAATCCAGTCCATAAATATTATGAAAAGGAGGGGTAACAGAACACACCCTTGGCGGAGGCCAACGGAGACTGTAAAAGGTTCAGACTTTGTGCTGTTTACCCTGACACAAAACTCTGGGCATTCATACTGGGACTTGATGGCAGCTAATAGTTGGCCATCCACTCCATACTCCTGTACTACTTGCCAAAGCTTATCCCGAGGAAACCGGTCATATGCCTTCTCCAAGTCCAGAAAACATGTGTAGACATTCTTGGCATATTCCCACGATTTCTCAAAGACTTGCCTTAAAATGAAGATTTGGTCTGTTGTGCTTCTACCAGGATGAAAGCCACATTGTTCTTCCTGGAACTTTGACTCAACTATGCTCCTGCAACGTCTTTCCAAGCACTTAGCATACACTTTCCCAGGCAGGCTGAGCAGAGAGATGTCACGATAGTTAGCAATCCTTCTGATCTCCCTTCTTGAAGACTGGTATTATTATGCCTGTCTGCCATTGCTTTGGTGCTGGCCCAGATATCCAAGCAGCCTGACACACTCGAGTCAGCCAGAGAACACCGTCTCGATTTAAGGCTTTTAGCATTTCGGGCCGAATTTCATCATCGCCAGCAGCCTTGCCCGATTTTAGCGATTTTATTGCTAAATGGACCTCTTCTGCTGTGAGACTAGTCATTGCCCCGATCTGCACCTCTTGGATGTCCACAACTGCTGGGCCACCCGGGTTTAGAAGGCTCTCAAAGTATTCCCTCCATCTGTGGAGGATATCCTTCTTGGTTGTTAAAAGTGCACCATCAGAGGCCTTAATTGCCCTTGCTGTGCACGATTTCTTCCCTCGAAGGCAGCGGATGGTCTGCCAGAATGCTTTTTTTGCATTTGCACAGGATGAGTCTAATCTTTCTCCAAAGGATTCCCAAGCCTTCTGCTATGCTGTCTTTACTGCCTCAGCAGCAGCTTTTCGTGCCTCAGCATACCGAAAACGCATCTCAGGTGACCTGATCCTAAGCCATGTTAGGTAGGACTCCTTTTTTTGTCCGGACAGTTTTTTGGACTTCTTGGTTCCACCAAATTGTCCTTTTCTCACTGCCCATTGCATTGCCCGCCGAGCCACTTTCTGCCACAGCATGAGAGTGCAGAGGCAGTGACAGCTGTTCCGAACAGCTTCCACTCCTCCTCAACATCTGCAGTATGCTTGGGAATCTCTCTGAACCTGGAGAAAATGTCATCTGCAAAATTCTTCCTCACAGCCTCATTTTCCAATGTCTCCCATTTCACGCGGTATAGCTGCTTAGGCCTAGCAGCGTTGATGGTAGCATCTGGTTTCTGAAGCCGTAGAGTTCACACAACAAGGTGGTGGTCAGTTGACAGTTCTGCCCCTCTTCTCACACGAATGTCGAACACTGAGGAAAATAGGTCTGCTGAGACTATAAAGAAGTCAGTCAGAGACCTTTGTTCTAGTGTATCCCTGTACCAGATATACGTATGGACTTCTAGGTTCTGGAAGAAGGTATTCATTATGGACGAGCTGTTAGTACAGCAGAAGTCCAATAATTTCAACCCATTCGCGTTAAGGTCAGGGACGCCGTTCCTCCCAACCACACCCCGCCATATCTGGCCATCTGTTCCAACATGTGCATTGAAGTCACCCATTAGCAGGACTGATTCATTGTCTGCCACCCTGTCAAAAGCAGCATCCATTTCCTCTAGGAAGGCAGAGCATTCTGACTCCAGATTAGGTGCATAGGCTTGCACCACAGCCAAATCATGGTTTTTCATCTGAAGCCTTAACACACATACCTGTCCCCCCAATGGGATCCACTCAGCAACACAGTCTGACAGCTGGGGGGCTTGTGAGTATCCCCACACCCCCCTGAGCAGACATTGTCGGGCTCACACCAGAGTAGTATGCTTCCACCCCTTATCCAGGTCGACAGTTTCAGAGCCTCTCCTCTTGGTCGAAAGCCCGACTAAGTCTAGCTGGTAGCGCTTGGCTTCCTCGACCAGTTCCAACTCCTTCCCTGTCAGAGAGAAGATGTTCTAGGTGCCTAATTCTGAGAACTATGTAATCAATTTCAATGTTTTTATTTGGAAATCGATTGGCGGCTGTTGTCCATTCTTCGTAATCTCCAGTAGTTGATTATATTCATATGAACGTTTTGTAGAGGATAGTGCTAGAATACGCTAGCAAATGCCACCATCATGTGTTCGTAGTTCTAATACTACTATTACTGTGTGCCATTGTTTGAATTGAGTGGTATTTGTCGAGCAAACAACCTTATCATATGCATAAGAGACTTAGAATATCGGAAACCGGTTGAAAAAGATAAGGAGAAAGTGGTTGAATCATGTTTGTCCTTTCTTCTGCTACTCAAGCGCATAGAACTTGAAATGAAATTTCACGTGTATGCAAATTTGAATCTGATGGGTCATTGAGCTTGAAACGCTCAGTGACCTGTCAGAGCCAAGTAACTTAGCTTCTTTTTAAAACTAGTTAATGCTCTGATGGGACGGTAAATCCTATACGCATAGTGTATTACGGCTGTCAGATCACACGCGGTCTCCTGCTCAGGTTTCCTGGAGTCAAAACCCTACATGCCCCGTATGAGATCGGCTGACTCAGCTTCACGTAAATATTCTGACCGATATTCTTCAGTTCTTGCCAGGAATTCGAATGCCGTTCTTTCCATCCTACGGGCATCGGTGAAACCGACCGAACAATGGAGGCTCCCACTGCACGGATATATAATCATAAAATTTGTGGAAGTCGAAAACGGGATATTTTTAATTTCTCAGATTAAGACGAAAGTAGGAGGAAGGAAATTTTTTTTAGTAGTGTGTTTGTCCGCATGCGTAAATACTGACACGCACAAATTTTGATTTTTTTTGTTTGTAAGGGGGGGGGGGGGAGCGTGCTAGTAATCTTTTTGAGAGAGTACGCTGTTAACACTCGAAATCCCACGGTAATCTCTCTCTCTCTTTTATTCTCCTTTTCCACTAACTTGAAGAAATATGACAAAGAAGTTCCGTACTAGCATTATACAATAAGATCTTGGTGATTTTGAGAGACCATATGGATCCAGAAAATCTTTCTTAATTGATCTAGTATCGTGCAGATGTTATCATGTGGCTAGTAATCCTTCTGCATATGTGCTATTTAATTGATATACTTGTATATAAATATAATTTATTTACTTGGCCTATCGATGCATGTGAATTGCGTCTGTATTTTAGTCGGTGTATTTCCAGAAAGCAAAATGCTTTCTCCTTAAGAGACCAAATATATTTCCATCTCAAATTGTGGACGCCGTCAATATTTTTAAGGAAGCGTGAATAAATTGATGAATGTATGTTCGCAATAATCTCAAAAAAAATATTCGTTTGTAACTAAATATTCGTTTGTAATCTCATCATAGTTCTGGGAGAGACCGTTTAATTCCCAATCCAATCTCTGATGTGAAAGGTTGTAAATATATAGTGGATTGTACGACTCTGAGTGGATGAGCTCAGGATTTGATAACCCGGGAAACCTGCTCTAGAAACCAAACATGAAACATTCTCGAGACATTTCAGGACTCGAATAGACATATTTGCGTGTAATATCGTGAGGGGGGGGGAGTAGAAGGACGGACAAAATAATCCAACACTATTAACAAATAAGAATTCATATGGTGGTCAGTTTCGAACGCTGCAAAGCAAAGACGAGATCCATTTTGATTTTTTTTGTTCTGAAACAATAAAAGGTTGGCAATTATAAACACTTACGGTTGTGATTTTCATTTCTCCAGCTTGAAAATATCTAGAGATATTGTTAAGAAGCAGTTCCTTAAAAAAGAAATTTCGTTTATTAAATTACGTTATTTAAGAAATTTGAAGATAGGAGCATCAGCTTGAAATAGTAAAGTATATTATCATGAAGAAATGCTCCGAAAGATATTCCTCACTGGAAGTTTATCTTAATTATTGTCAATTATTTGTTTTAACTGTTTCATTATTTTAATTTATTGTTTTACTTTAATTGTTAATAGAGAATGGCGGAACAAGAGAGGATTTAACTACAGAAGAGAACGCTCGAAAATGTTGCCTTTCCGAACATCAGAGTTTGCTACTAGGAAGGGTTGCTGTTCGCGTAAGTTATTTCTTAATTTTTGTTCTCTGAAAACCAAAATTGAACCTATTAGAACTAAATTGTGACAAGCATTTTAGTACGAAATAAACGCATTCCGTGAAAGAAAACCTTTGAAAATCTCGCACTTGATATTATGCAAAACGCTTGAACTAATATAGTGAGTTATGGAAGCAAACTAAAATTCAGCAGATAACTAGGATGAACGATGAGCTCTTATATTAAAATGAGTTTATTTTAAAACAAAACTTCAGAAAAAGCATTTATGTAAATAAATTTGCATCTCTTGTAGTGACTGCAATTTATAAGTGTTTATCTTAATCTCAGACATAATACCGAAACGTTTTTCAGCTGGAAGACAACTTTTCGTCCCCCAGAGATATCGAGTGGGGATTAATCGGTGACCATGTGTACTTGTTGCAGGTAAGTAAGTCACAGATAACTTGATAATTCTGACACCAATCAAGAATTCGTATAGAAATTAACTTATAAAATACAAAAAGGATCTTACACTATCATTAAAGCATGTTTTCTAATAGTCTTCGTCTTTTATGACATCGTTCATTAACACCGAATTCAGACTTTGAGCCATTTTAACATATGCACTAAAGATAGAATTTTCTTTGCCTAATTTTGCTATTCAAATGAATGGTCAGATTAAAACTAAATATGAAATTAATGGAAATAATTTATTATAATTGTATCAACATAAATTGCAAGAAATCATATATTAACGCAGTTTAATATACAAACTGTTCATTCCTGAAAAGTTCCTAAAATACAACAGAGAGTAACTAATATTATTTTTGTTTATTTTTTTTTTCGGATCCTTTTGTCAATAGAAACATTTTAATTATAGTGCAAATATTGTTATTCAACCAAATATTGAAAACATAGGAACTAGAATACTTCAATAACCATACTCGAACGTATTATTACTCTTACGCATTTCTCAAATTTGTTTTCATGCAATAATTTTTGCCATTGTAAAAAGTTGGCTGTTTCCTGTTCGATAATTCCATCGTTTCTGCAAGAATTATCATTAGTTTTGAACACAATGTAAATTTCTCTGTGATAAATTAATCATATTCAAAGTACTCTCGATTTACCTGCAGATAGCAGTAAAATCTCATGATATTATGCTATTCATGAGAAGAATGAAACTCCATTTTTCATCATGGATGCTAAAAGAGTGTTCAGCTGAACTGGCTATTCCTCTGACAGTCTATATAATTTGAGCTTCAGAACAGCGAAGATTCCGCAGAAGTGGAAAGAATGTATGATAATCCTATTTCACAAGGGTGGTACAAAGACCGAGACACCCGATTATCGATGACTCAGTCTCTCAGGAGTGGTGGTGAAGATTTTGGAAAAGTTGGTTAGGGCCCGCATTCAGAAATATGTCGACAGAGACTTTACTTTGCAAAGAACAGCATGGCTTTACTAAGGGAAGGTGATGTTTTATCAACTTGATCACATTTAATAACAATGTTACCATTGAACTAGACAAGGACTGGATACACCATGATACCTTTGGATTTTGCTAGCTTTTGACAGAAGACAGCATGGCAGACTGCTGCATGAATTGGAGGATATATTTGTGATTGGATTATAATATAATATAATCCAATTAGAGTCCAGTTAAAAATATTGGGATTGGATTATAAACTGTTAACGTGAATAAGAGGATAGCTGACGAACAGATATCAAAACGTAGTATATGATGGATATGTGAGTGAAAGATTTAAGGTAACCAGTAGTGTATCACAAGGGTCAGTCCTTGGCCACTGTTATTCAATCTGTATATTAATGACATTGGGAAGGATTTGACAGGCGACATACAGCTGTTTGCGGATGATGCAAAGATAGGTAGGGTAATTAGGAATGCTGCTGATATGCAGAACATGCAGAATGATTTTAATGTTAGTAAATGTTAATGTTAGTAAATCTAAAGTCATGGTGAGATTGATGAGATTAGATATCCAATGTCGTATTATATTGGTGGAATTATGCTAGATGAAACTGATCAGGGTAGAGATCTTGGAGTTTCAGTAGATAGGAAGTTGAAGTTCAATCCATATAGCAAATACAATCAGATAATAATTGCAATGCTGAGCGAGCTTTTATATGTAAAGATAAGGATGTCATTTTTCCTCTTTACAAAGCCAGTAAGAGCTGCGCACAATATTCTGCGCAGGTTTGATCTCCTTGTTTCCGTGGAAATTCTGATAGAGTGGAGAGAGAGAGAGAGAGAGAGAGAGAGAGAGAGCGAGAGTTAAAATGATATGTGGAATACTGATTATGAAGAGACAGATTGAGTAGTTGTAGACTGCAGGCACTAGCACACAGGAGAAAGAGGATATTATTGAGACTTACAAACTTCTGAAATGGTCATACAAGATTTTAGTTGATGAAATTTTTTTATCTTATGGAGGGTGGGGAAAGGACAAGAGGGCGTCTTTGGAAACTGAGAATGAATGCTGCTAAGTAGGGGGTATGGGCTAGATTTTTCTCTCATAGGGTGGTGCGTGATTGGAATGGATTGCCATTGGATGTTTGTGAGTGCAAACAGTGTGAATGAATTCAAGAATAAATATGATAGCTGGTATGTGTAGTACGTGGCCTCCCTCGATGAGTTCCTGACTCCTTGGAGGTCTCGCCTAATAATAATAACCTCCCAATGTTGCTTACTCGAAGAACTGAATATCTCTAGATTTGTTTATATGCCCTAATTCGAAAGAAAGTTCCAGCGTAATTCCAGAGTAAGTTTAAGGTTTAATGACAATTTTAACTACCCTGGCCAACTGTATTTAAACATCTTTGTTTATCAATGCTTTTATTTTATAATTGAAAGGTGAAGATGAAAGACGTTTTTACTTAAAATGCATTTTTCCGTTTCTCTGCAGGCCAGACCTGTAACTTCTATAGATGTTGAAACGGACTTTGAAATCAAACACGAATTTCACACATTCCATCGGTCTGAAGATGAGTTTCTTAGTAGAGCCAATGTCGGGTAAGTCGTATATTCAGCTGTTTTAACTTTTATCTTTCCAGTATTTTTATTTTTTTATTTTTTTTGAATTATTCATTGTAGTGTGCAGATGTTCTGTATCAATAACAGATTTTATGGTATGCTTAATGCACATATTAAATACCAGCGTTTCATTCCGAAAACTCCTGACTTCCCAGACATATATCAACATTATGAAATAGCTTACAGTATAAACAAGTGCATGAAACTGTATGACGCGTTGCAGTAATTTTCTTGATGATTATTTTAATGTAATTTCGACCCACAAAAAAGATTGCAGAGCACATTACTACCGTGAGTGCACTAAGCATAAATAGGATCCGGAACTCAATCCGGAACTTAATTCGGAACTCAATTCTACCACCAGGTCTGAAAACATTCTAACATCTGAACGTTGCATCTGAACACAATGGATAGGAGTTTAGTCATAAACTCCTATCCACAGGGCGAGGGGATCAAGCCCACATGGTTAGATTGTTCATATACAAGTAAACATCGATGATTAACTACCTTCATGATTCTTTTCTCGGTTGCACATGCCTAGTAGATTGCCAGTAACAGCGAACTTCATAAGTAATTCTCTGCCACACTTCTTGACTTTGTGCTAGTCACACCTGAATCCTCTGATTTTGTTATCTTGCTTATCATGGAGAAATCACACGTGATGTGATTGGAGTAATTGATTGTAAAGATTGTAATGTAATATGATAGAGCTTTGCTGTCTCATCGTGTTCACATAACATGAGCATCAAATATTCCCCCCCACACACACACTCAGTGTGTTGGAATGTCATCATCTGTTGAACATAATCCTTCTAAGGCAGGTTCACATAAATCTTCACATATCCCAATTATTCTCCGCACTATAACTTTTGAGTGTTTGGAACAAATAAAGTTATCCCGATTACTTACTTCGTGCCTCAGAAAATCATAAATCTTCAGGTCTAGTATAACTTGCAAAGAGTAAAATTTTTAAATTAAAAAAATGTGTTATGTCTGCGATATGGTATGGTGTAAAAAAAAAAAAAAAACTTCGACAGTCCCCTTCAGTACACGTGCTGGGAAATATGCATGCACATTAATAGAAGAGCATACATAGAGTCTAAGCCATTACATTTAGCTGTAGCAATGGTGTTGACATTGGAAGAAAAGACGTTTATTGTGAGCATTACTTTCGTTCATAAGCAGTTGGTAGAGGGAATGGTCCAAAACTAAGACATGTTTCTGAGCGGTGTGTTCGTCGTTTCTGTAACCGTGTTCCAAGTAATAGTGTCATCGTTGCCTTAATCGAGAGGTTCAGACGTATCGGAAATGTTCTGCCGCAATGTAAAGGGCATTCGGGAGATCACGAACTGCTAACACGAATGAAAATCACGAGCGTGTGCTGCAGCAAATGGTAGTCTCCGAAACTTACTCAACGCCGAACAGAGGTATCACTTGGCTTAGCGAGGCGGTCATTACAGAGAATTCCTAAGGCGCTGGGTGTCTTTTCTTAAGTTATTCAGGTGAGTCAGTAAACAGCAACAGATTACGCTGCACAGCAGGTGCACGAGTGGTGGCGAATGTCAATGAAAATCCGTCCTTCCTGGATAATGTCTGGTTCTTGGACGAAACATATTTCCATCCAAGTGTTCAGGTCAACAGAAGAACCTACAGGTTTCTTGGGTTTTCGAGACTTGAATTTGTCCAGGAGAAACCTCTTCACATTCAGAAGGACACTTATCTCACATTGCTTGATGCCTTCGTTTGGAGTGTCTTCCATCATGACCCTGATTTCAAATCTTGATGAACGAAGGGATAAAATTATACGATATGTCCAGCAGATGTCGCAGCTCTTGTTCTCCAAGATGATCTCTGAACCACAAAAATTAGTATTTTTTTGTTTGTTTTTGCTTTTCTTGCTTGGTACAACAGATTCTGGTTGAATGGTGTTAAATATTCAGACAGGAAGATTGATGCATTGGCTTGCAATGCATTCAAGTCTCTGGCAACTGTTTTTTTTTCAGTCTACTGGCTTTTATGAGATTGTCTCTTGTGGATTTGCTTATAAGACAAACTATGACTGGTGCGAGTCCTGGCAGATCTTGTTTTTTTGCTCTTCTTGGAAATCTGATTTGTGGTCTGAATTTCGTTATGCTGTGGGGGGGATGCCAACTGCATGTCTTAAACTGAAAACTACGGCTCTGAGGTTTTCTGTAGGTGCAGTTTCAGGAAGACCATTTATGACAAGATCATCTTTATATTGTTGCTAATTTAAAAGTTCGTATTGCAGTTTTAGGGAATTAAGTTCTTGACGGAGTTCGGTTGTCTCTTTCATCAAATTATGTTGCCTGTCAGTATATTAACACTAATTTTGATGGGTTTTACCATTTGCAAGACTTCTTCCACTGCTAAATTATTATATTTAACCAAATTCTCATATTCTGTAAATTTTTTGTTACGTGTTCATCCTGTTTATCAAAGAGTTCTTGCACAAGGTCTACTAAGCACGATTTTATAGTCTAAATCTTTTTCTAGTAGTATATTTAAGGAATTCAAATGATAAGACTCACTTGTGTGTTTCTTTTTTGTCTGTTCAGTTCATCATCTGATTCTGTCTCCAGTGTAATCGGCTGTGCCATGGATGGTAGCATTTCTTTGTTCTCCCTGCAGTATGGACACTTCTATTCATTGCGTTTTGCATTGCATTTACGTTGTCCAGTTGTTTCTGGGAGGCCTGAACATATAAAGTGAAAATTCCTATGGCATTTCCTACAGGATATGTAATGTTCTTTCGACAATAATTCCTTTAGGCATTTTCATGCACTTCATGACTCACCTTTCTTTCCTTGAGCAACTGTAAAGATGGCGATATCCTTTGTATCTTCGCTAATCGTTGATCACAGATGACTCTGTTCAGTTTTCAGCACTCAAAATTTGGATTTTTCTTAGCCGATTTTAATGAATTTTATATTCACACACACACGCACGCACGCGCACACACACACACACACACACACACACACACACACACACACACACACACACACACACACACACACACACACACACACACACACACACACACACACACACACACACACACACACACACACACACACACACACACACACACACACACACACACACACACACACACACACACACACACACACACACACAAGCCTTATTACGACTGCGTGCTATTGAAGGATTCAGAAACAATCACGACTTCAGGAAAGGTTTTGCGAAGTGGAGGGGTGGAAATACATTTATGAAATTCGGACGATATTTACATAATATGATACATACTGATAAGTACCAAGCATGTTGCAATGGTACAAAACCAAGAGGACCATGATGATCAGACAAAAACTGAAATTTCAACTAGCTGTTGGGAACTTCTGCATATTTAAATATTGCATTTGATGAAAGTGGATGACAAATGTTATAAAATTGGCTTATTTGTTCCCCATTGTGATTATGTGAAGGTAAGGGTTAAGAACGCTTTTTATTTATGATTCAATTACTAATCGGTGTTAACGAGCAGAAGACAGAAAAGAATGTGGGAAGCCACAAATAACTGAACATTAAGATCATGATAACCGATAAAGAGGAGGTAAACACTTATGTACTGCCAAATGTCTGCTAGACCCTAAGAAGAACGGACACTGCAGAAAACTTTACAAACATTTAACCGAAGTCTTATCTGAGATACGCCTCTAAGACAAGAAATGTCAGATGAATGTTGAAAACTTGCAATGTAATGAACTCTACTGTGTCATTCTCTGCTTACAAATGAATCCAAGTTTCTACTACCCAGAAATGATACTCTATTACACTTTGGTGCCATTTCTAGTAGTGACTTTTGATTATTCTAAAACCATTAGAGAACATCCTAAAGCAAAGAAGAAGGAATTAGTAGCCCTGATCACTGAAGCATCATTACATTTATATGTGAAACACTGACAAACATTTAAGCCTCTCTCCAAAGCCAGCTTTGTAATAACAGGGTCTATCGGGATCACCTACAGTAGCACACTATCATATTATTCAAGTTAAGGAGATAATAAATCCCGTATTATTTTATTTAACAGCAGGGTACGAAAAATCATATATCGTATTATTCGTTTGCGATCTTCTTGTTTCAGCATTACAAAGTCAATCCATTGTTCTACAGTCCGACAAGAGGTCTGATTTCCGGTGCAATTAATCAAATGAGTTAATGCAATACGGAATGCTAATGAAATAATAATAATTTTTTATTGTTCTTTCAAATATTTACATATGTACAATGATCATCTATTCAGTATATTATTTTACAAGGTTCAGCACTTTATGCTACATATAATGAGATTTAAATAGTAATGATGATAACAGTTTTTTGTTTTTTTTATATATATATAACAATCATAATAATAATTTACAATTATATTATTCAGAGTTACATAAGTTGTATAATATTACATGTTGTGGTTTACTATTTTTTTTTCAAGTTTGAAAAGGTGTGATTATACAACAGTATTTACACATATGCAATCTAAATATTATGTTTTTTATTTTCACAATACGGTTTAAACTCATGATTTATTTTATAAGAATTTTTTTTTTTACATTGCATACATTTGTTAAAATTATTATATACTTTACATTCATTTGTTTTAGATATGATATATTACTTACATTTGTTTACATGTGATATTTACATTACATACATTGGCTTACATATAATACATACATTGGTTTTCATGTGATACGTACATTACATGCATTTGGTTACATATGATACATCTTGGATGAGAACTAATTTCTTTGTTTTCATCCTCGAAGCTTATATGTAAGCTTATTTGAGGATGACACCATTTGGTTATTATGTATTTTTTTTTTTTTTGCTGTGTTGGGAATCTACGAAATCTATGATTGAGAAATACACACACACACACACACACACACACACACACACACACACACACACACACACACACACACACACACACACACACACACACACACACACACACACACACACACACACACACACACACACACACACACACACACACACACACACACACACACACACACACACACACACACACACACACACACACACACACACACACACACACACACACACACACACACACACACACACACACACACACACACACACACACACACACACACACACACACACACACACACACACACACACACACATCAATATATTCCAATAACTTGGAATGTATTGATGCGTCGCTGAACTGGAACTCTGGACGAATATATTGTGTTTCATTAAGTTTGTATGGTATTTTGGGTACGTGTTTCTTGTTCATAGTATGTCCTTAGAGCTCTTTTCAGGCTATTTAAGTTTGTAAGGTATCTGTATTCAAAAGGTAATTTGTTTATCATGTCTGGGATGTAGAAGTTTCGTGTGGCCTTTCCGTAGTGATTATTGTATTTATATGTGATATAATTAGTAGTCTGAGGTCTTGTTATAAGGTATGTATTTCCTGTAGTTGGCATCGAAATAATGTTTTAGCAAGGCTGCATAGTGGCATAAATGTTTTGCTGTCATTATTTTGTGTTCTGACATTGCAATGTTTATAAGGTCGTGATTTTCTCTTTGTTCCCAAAAGATCAGTTTTGTCATTTTGTACTGTATCAACATTAATCTATTTAATTTGTAGGGAGCAGAGAAAGCATACGTTGTTATAGCGTATCTTAATATATTTTGGCATAGTGCTTTGTATATTAATGTTTTCAGGCATACGGGAACTATGTCTTTTAATAATTTTTTTACTACTACTACTACTACTACTACTACTACTACTACTACTACTACTAATAATAATAATTTTTTATATGATAATATTTTTATTGATCTGCTAAAATATTTACACATACAATAAACATCTTGAGTCACATTGCAACTTATAATTTTAGAGAATTCAGCACAAAGTGCTACATTTTCTACATTGGATTTAAATTAAAATTTTTAAAAATACTTTTTTGCCTTTATATTATGTATTTATAACACATGTTCTATTATTTACAATAAAGATTATACGGTATTTTTGAATTTAGAATATACATAATAATAATAATAATAATAATAATAATAATAATAATAATAATAATAATAATAATTTATTTTATTTATTTATTTATTTATCATTATTTATTTTTTTATGTCTGAGATGAATTCATACATAGTTGCTGTAGTAATTATATATATATATATAATATTTATAACGCATTACAATTATGAATAACAGATACTTGCAAGTTAGTAATTTTCTCCCTCGAAGCTTAGCAGAGCTTATCTGAGGAAGATGATAGATGATAGAGGGTGGGGGTTTCATAGTTGTTCCTATACTGGTCACAAGCCAGGTGTTGATTTTACTGTTTGTTGGTACGTGCTTGGAAGAATTCGACTGCTATTATAGTTTAACTTTTTTTTTCTTTTTTTTGTGCAAATAGACATGGTGTGTTTGTTTCTTTGTGTTCTTGTAGTGATAGTTTTTGAGAGGGGGGTTGTCATAGGATTGTGTGTGAGTGTGCATGTGTGGTGGGGAAGAGAGAAACAAGAATTGGTCTAATTTTCATTCTCGTTATAATATTTACATAGTGCCTGTTTCAGCTCTCTGTATGTTCCTAGGTTTCTGTTGTTGAACGGCAGTTTGTTTATCATGTGAGGTACGTAGATGTTTCGGGTGGCTTTGACGTGGTGATTGTTGTACTTATATGTTATGTAGTTTGTTGACTGTGGTCTTGTTATTTGATATGTTGTTCTGGTTACTCTATATGTTGGGCTGTAGTAGTATTTTAACATGACTGTGTAGTGGCATAAGTGTTTCTCCTTAAATATTTTGTGTTTTGTCCGTACTTCCTGCATAAGAGTGGGTTGTTCCCTGAATATCAGTTTTACCATTTTATCTTGCAACCATGGTAGCCTGTTAAGTCTGTAGTCTGCACAGAATGTGTATGATGTGATTGCATATCTTAAAATGTTTTCACATAATGCTTTATAGATTAGTATTTTTATGTGGTTTGGGGCAATGTCTTTTAATCTGTATAGTTTGATTGCTATTATCCTAAGCTTGGTATGTAGGTAGTTTATATGGCTATTCCAACTTTGATCAGCATTGAAATGAAGTCCAAGATAACGTGTTGTTTTCACCTGTGTGATGGTTGTGATTTTAGGTTCTGCACTGTGTATATAGGAGGATGAATGTTTGATAGTGAGATATTTAGTTTCTATGGGCAGGGTTCGGGGTTTTTGAATACCATTAGCTTTGTTTTTCCAGGATTTATATATATGCAGTTTTCGGTTAACCAGTTAGTGATTTAATTGATGTCGTGTTGCATATTTGTGTAAGCGATATTTGCATTGTTGTGAATGGATACTATGGCTGTGTCGTCTGCATATTGGAAGATTTTACTTTTTAGGGGGAGTTGGCTTATGTCCTGTGTGTATGTGTTAAATAGAATGGGAGATAGGACAGCTTCTTGCGGTACTCCACAGGTTACATGTACCTCTTTGCTGTATGCTGATCCTATATGCGTGATGTGTTTCTGTTTTTCGTGTATGCTTTAAAACACTGGAGTAGACGACCTCCAATTCCAATATGGGTTAGTTTCTTTAACAAGGTTTTATGTGTTAGTGTGTCAAATGCTTTTGTTAGGTCAATGAATACCACTAATGTTATTCTGTTTTTAACCAATGCAGCGTTTATTAGATGTGCGAAATCTTCCAGGAGTGTTGCTGTTCCTTTATTTTTTTGAAAGCCATATTGTGTTTTGGGTATGATTTGAAATTTTTCAACGTATGTGGAGAGTTTCTGATGTACAATGCCCTCCATGATTTGGTTGATTAAAAACAGCGTGGCGATGGGTCTGTAATTACTTATTATGTTTCTTTTTCCCTGTTTGTGTATGGGTGTGATTAATGCAGTCTTCAGTGTTTCAGGTATGTGTCCCGTTTCGAAGGTTTTATTTAACAGTTTTTGTATAACTGGAAGTAGGTCGGTTGAGTGTTTCTTGGTGTCTTTTGGTCTGATTTCGTCTATTACCGGTCCTTTGTTAGGATTAATTTGTTGAATTGCCAATGATAGTTCTTCTTTTGTTACTGTGGGGAACCACATCGACTGGGTTGCTCGTGGACGTAGTGGAGAATGTTCGTTTGTGTGAGGAAAGGTTGTTTCTTGTAGCTTTTGGACAGAGTTCACAAAGTGCTGATTAAAGTTGTTTGCCAACTGTTTGAGGGATTTGGGATCGCAGGTAAAGCTGTTTTTTATTGTTTCTGAGGCAGTGGTTCTGTGTATATTGTCCAGCATTTCATTAATCAGGTGCCAGGTTTCCTTTATGTCATTCTGAGCTGTTGTTAATTTGTTGCTGTAATAGTTTCTTTTTGCCGTTCTAATTTGTGTTGTTAGAAGATTCCGTTTTCTTTTGTATTCAGCTTTTAAAGCGATATTGTTCGGCGACTTCTTAAGTTGTTTCCATAGGGCATCTTTTCTTTGTATGTCTGTTAGTATGTTGTCTGTTATCCGTCTTTTGTTTCGTTTGGGGGCGTATTTTTATTTTTGTTAATGCTTTGTTATATATTTTGTTAATAATAATAATAATAATAATAATAATAATAATAATAATAATAATAATAATAATAATAATAATAATAATATTTTTTAATGTCAAATAATATTTTATTATCTGTGTAATAAATTACATACGTATACATACAATTTAATTATACATAAAAGTTTTGTAATACATATAATTCTCCTATATAATAGATACAATTTAAAACATAATACAACAATTTTTCATATGTGGTTTAGTTCAGATTCCAATTTATCGCATACTTTGTGTACAGTGCGCATGTCATATGGCACAACAGTTTGAGTGATTTTAGCAGTTATAACGATTTTTGTAATAGTTTACAATGTGTTATAGTTCAGTTACACAGGACAGATTACACGATTATCTATCTATCTATGTAATGTTTTTTTCTGTACAGAATGCTAGGAAAATATCTCATTTAAATTGCATAGTAAATGTTATTAACAATGTGTCTTACATCTTTTTTCACATACATATTTACGATGATTCATTTTTTATTAAATCTATTGTAATATTTATTTGTTTCTTTGGCTGGCTTCTTCCTCGAAGCTTTGCAGAGTTTATCTGAGGAAGATAATCGATGGTGGTTTCATGGTTTTGTTTCTATAACCGTCGCAAGCCAGTGTTGATTTTACTGTTTGTAAGTAGGTGATTAGAAGACTACTACTGCATGCATACGGTTTGACTTTTTTGCAAGTGGGGATGAATTTGGTTATGGTATGGTTGCGTCCTTGTAATGGTGTTTTTTGAGTGGGGTTTGCTATAGGTTTTGTGTGTGTGTGTATGACTGAGAGAGAGTGAGAGAGAGAGAGAGAGAGAGAGAGAGAGAGAGAAAGAGAGAGGAATTTCTCTAACTTTCATTCTCGCTATAATATTTATATAGCGCCTGTTTCAGATCCTTGTAAGTCCCTAGGTTTCTGTCGTCGAACGGAAGTTTGTTTATTATGTCAGGAATGTAAAGGTTTCGGGTGGCTTTGCAGTAGTGAATATTGTACTTATATGTTGTGTAGTTTGTTGACTGTGGTCTTGTTATCTGGTAGGTTGTTCTGGTTACTCTGTAGGTTGGCCTGAACTAGTGTTTTAACATGACTGTGTAGTGGCATAAGTGTTTCACCTTAAATATTTTGTGTTCTGTCCGTGCTTCCTACATAAGTGTGGATTATTCCCAGAATATCAGTTTTTCCATTTTACCTAGCAAACATTGTAACATGTTAAGTCTGTAGTCTGCACAGAAAGCATATTATGTGATTGCCTATCTTAAAATGTTTTTACATAATGCTTTATAGATTAGTATTTTTGTGTGTGTCGGGGCAATGTCTTTCAATCGATGTAGTTTGCTTGCTATTATCTTGAGTTTGTTGTGTAGGCAGTTTCAATGGCTATTCCAATTTCGATAAGCATCGAAGTGAAGTCCGAGATAGCGTGTTGGTTTCACCTGTGTGATGGTTGTGGTTTTAGGATGGGTGCTTTGTAAAGGATCGATGTCGAATAATGAGATATTTGGTTTCTGTGGGTAGGGTTTGGGGGTGTTTAAACATCATTACCGTTTTCGGTTAGCCAGTTAGTGATTTAATTGATGTCGTGTTGCATATTTGCGTTGTTGTGAATGGATACTATGGCCGTGTTGTGTGCGTACTGGAAGATTTTACTTTTCAGGGGAAGATGGCTTATGTCGTGTGTATATGTTAATTATAATGGGAGACGGGACAGCTTCTTGCAGTACTCCACAGGTTACCGGTACCTCTTTGCTGTACGCTTATCATATATATGTGATGTGCTTCCTGTTTTTTTGTTTGCTTTAAACCACTGGAGTAGGCGACTCCGATTCTGATATGTGTTAATTTCGTTAACAAGGTTTTGTGTGTTAGTGTTAGATCAATGAAAACGACTAATGCTATTCTGTTTTTATACAATGCAGCGTTTATTAGGTCTGTGAAATCTTCCAGGAGTGTTGCTGTTTCTTTATTTTTTTGAAAACCATATTGTGTTGTGGGTATGCGTTGAAATTTTTCAACGTATGTGGAAGTTGCAATACACGATGTGCTCCATGATTTGGTTGATTACAGAAAACGTGGCGATGGGTCTGTAATTACTTATAATATTTCTTTTTCCCTGTTTGTGTATGGGTGTGATTAATGCAGTCTTCAATGTTTCAGGTACGTGTCCCGTTTCGAAGATTTTATTTAACAGTTTTTGTATAACGGGAAGTAGGTTGGTTGAGTGTTTCTTGATGTCTTTTGGTCTGATTCCGTCTATCCCCGGTCGTTAGGATTAATTTGTTCATTTGCAAGTCATAGTTCTTGTTTTGTTATTGTGAGGAACCACTTTGACTGGGTTGCTCGTGGACCTAGTGGAGAATGTTCGATTGTGTGAGGAAAGGTTGTTTCTTGTATTTTTTGGACAGAGTTCACGAAGTGCTGATTAAAGTTGTTTGCCAACTGTTTGAGGACTTTGGGGTCGCAAGGATGCTATTATACTGTTTTGTAGTCTTAGTGAGTTTTATGGTTTCTGGTTCTGTATGTAACTGAAATGCTGTGAAATAATGCTCTGCCAGTTTGCACATTATGACTGCTTTAAAGCTGTTTGGAGGGGCTCGTATATTTATGTGGTCAATACAGGATGAGGTGGTTGTATTCTCGGCTATCTCTTCTCGTGTATAGGACTGTATGGATTGGGTTATGTTATATGCTGATAAGAGATCTAGGTGTTGTTAGTTATAAACATTAGGAAATGTTTATATTCATGTCACCTATTATTATCAAGTATTCTAGACGCCTTCCGTGGTGAAAGCTATCTGTTTAATTTTCTAGAAATTTTGTATTGCTTATGATGGGTGGTCTATATATTGCGTTTAATATCAAAGAGTTCTCTTGATTGATATTTTTAACTTCAGTGCATATATTTTCTGCAAATTCTAAGTTATAGTTCATCTCTGTTACTTCTAATTTATGTTTGGTGAATATTATTATACCACTGCTTCGTTTAGTTTGCCTTCAGTGTTTGTGTTGTTGGAAGTTTGACATTTGGTAGATGGTTGCCTGTTCGTTTGTCATAGATATTTCAGTCAGTATTAAAATGTCTATGTTGTCTATATCTTCCTTCAGATAAGCTTGCAGGGTCAACCATTATCTTTGAATGCTCCTGATGTTGATGTGGAGAATAAATAGTCCTTTTTTGCAGATAGTCACTTGTTTCCATTCTGTTATTGATTTCAGAATGTGGCAGTTGTCATGTTCCGGGGTGATTACATCTGGTTTGTGGTCTGCATTAATGTGGGTTGGTATATTCTTCCCTTCTTTACGAAACTCATCTGTGTTTTTTTTTTTTTAATGTGGCAGCCTATTGAGGCCTTGTACTGATTTTATTTGGATTGGCTTTGCATCTCGTGTCTTTTTTAAGAATATTTTGCTGTCTCTTATCCATATAAACTGGTAATTTGCTTCTGTTTTTACTTTTCTTGTTTGGTAGAATAGTTTTTGATAATATTACGTTAAGTATTCGACAAATATTTTGGGGTATTATCGTGGGCTCCCTTCAGATCCTTGACTTTTTTAATCCTGCTAGCTTTTATAGTGTAATATTTGTTGGGCTGTTGGTGAGTCACACCACGATGTGAGGAGGACGAGAATTATTTTGTATTGTCCTTTTTTGTGGAAACCGATGTACTGACTGGATATCTTTTAATTCAATGGGGGCGCCAATTTTTTGGCTTAGTTGTATTACGATGTCTTTTAAATGTTCCATAACAATTTCTGGGAGATCATCTATTAGGAGATCATTTTTATACTGCTGTTGGTTTAAGAGTTCGTAGTGCTGCTTTAAAGAGTTTAGTTCTTGTCGTGGTTCTGTTGTCTCTTTGATTAAATTATGTTGTCTTTCCGTTAGCTCTTTAACGCAGCTTTTAATTTCTCTAACGGTCTGTAATACGCCCTCTACCGAGCTATTCTCATACTGAATTCCTCATACCAGTTGAATTTTTTTATAATTTGTACGGTATGTTTTTCAAAAAGTTCTCCAACAAAATTGATTAAACTGTCTTTTAGGTTTTCTAATCTATTTTCAAGTAATGTATTCAAAGTTGGCTGACCTGGGTTTCCGTTGTTGTTGTTCTTTGTTTTTATTTTCGTCTGAGGTTGATTGCTGCGTTAGCTGTTTACCGCCTGCGGTTGAAGGCGACATTCCTTTGTTTTCTCTACAATGGGAGCACTTCCACTCATCACACTTCCCGTTTGATTTTCACTGCCAAGTGGCCTCAGACAATCCCGCACATAGAAAGTGCATGCTTCTCTGGCAGTTCCTGCATGTCATGTGGTTTTCTTCCGCCATTAAGTCTTCCTGGCATTTGTGGCACTTCATATTTCTGGTTTAGCCCATCTCGCTGTCACTGCTAATATGGCAACTTCCTTTGTTTTCTTCTTGCGTAATTGACCAACGTATATTTCGTATTTTGAATACTCATAATTTACTTATTACTTAACAGGTACTTACAGTTTTACGTCAACATCTTCGGCTTGAAAAATGGAATTCAGTGATACACTTTAAATTTTAATTCACAAAAAAAAAAATTCTGTGTTGCTACTTAAAATATGGGGGTATAGAAGTAGCGTGCTTGCTGCTATTATTATTATTATTATTATTATTATTATTATTATTATTATACCTTGGAATTTACTTCGATGCAGATATGAACTAGACTAGCCATATAAAACATCTACACAACAAACTCCGAACAATAAGTGGCAAACTCTACAGATTAAAAGACATAGTTCCCATATGCCTAAAGACACTAATATACAAAGCACTATGCCATAATATACTAAGATACGCGATAACAACGTATGCTTTCTGTGCACCCTACAAATTAAATAGACTAATATCACTACAGTACAAAATGACAAAACTGATCTTTTGGGAACAAAGAGAAAATCACGACCTTATAAACATTGCAATGACAGAACACAAAATACTGACAGCAAAACATTTATGTCACTATGCAGCCTTGCTAAAACATTATTTCGATGCCAACTACAGGAAATACATACCTTATAACAAGACCTCAGACTACTAATTATATCACATATAAATACAATAATCACTACGGAAAGGCCACGTGAAACTTCTACATCCCAGACATGATAAACAAATTACCTTTTGAATACAGAAACCTTACAAACTACAACAGCCTGAAAATAGCTCTAAGGAAACAACCACCCAAAATACCATACAAACTTAATGAAACACAATATATTCGCTCAGGCTTCCAGTTCAGCGACGCATCAGTACATTCCAATTTATTGTGTGTGGGGGGTGGGGGAGCGCGCGCGTGTGCGTGCGTGCGTGCGTGCGTCTGCGTGTGAGTGCGCGCGCGCGAATTTCTCAATCATAGATTCTGTAGCATCCTAACACAGCAAAAAAAAAAAAAAACAATACATAATAACCAACTGGTGTCATCCTCAGATAAGCTTACATTTAAGCTTGGAGGATGAAAGGAAAAAAAATTAGTTCTCATCAAAGATGTATCATATGTAACCAAATGCATGTAATGTACGTATCACAAGAAAACCAATGTATGTATTATATATAAACCAATGTACGTAATGTAAATATCACATGTAAACAAATGTAAGTAATGTATCATAGGTAAACAAATGAATGTAATGTATATAATAATTGTAACAAATGTATGTAATGTATATAATAATTGTAACAAATGTATGTAATGTATATAATAACTGTAACAAATGTATGTAATGTATATAATAACTGTAACAAATGTATGCAATGTAAAAAGAAAAAAAATTATTTTAAATGTAAGTCATGAGTTTTCACCATATGTTCTTGAAAATAAGGACACATAATATTCAGATTGCATGTGTAAATACTGTTGTATAATCACACCTTTTCAAACTTGAAAAAAAAATAGTAAACCACAACATGTAATATTATACAACTTATGTAACTCTTAACAATACAATTGTAAATTCTTATTATGATTGTTATATAAAAAAAACTGTTATCAACGTTACTATTTAAATCTCATTATATGTAGCACAAAGTGCTGAACCTTGTAAAATAATATACTGAATAGATGATCATTGTACATATGTAAATATTTGAAAGAACAATAAAAAAAAATTAAAAAAAATTTTTTTAAAAATATTGTTATTATTATTATTATTATTATTATTATTATTATTATTATAGTTGATATTTGGATCATAATAGTTATTAAACGAAAATTAGTGATGCTGAAATATGTAATTCTCAGAAGGAAAATAAGTTTCATAAAGCCTCCAGTAATAATGTTTTTATATTTAAGGATATTAATATTGTTATGTATATATGTAAATGCCCTGTATGATAATAAATAAAATGTTATCACAGTTAAATATATATATATTTATATGTTTAATTTTAAAGTTATTATTATTATTATTTTCTAAAGGGAGGTGGTTCCTGGTCCTCTCAGCCCACTGTCATTAACCTTTTTCGTAAGAATGATGGCAGAAAGATTTCACGTAAGTATTCTATAACAGGAGTTGGGACTCGATTAACTTCAAACATATCGTGCTATCAAGCCAAGGGTGGTTAAGAGCCAAATGTCATGACGAAACAAGAGTTATTCAGTCCATTAAGAAAACAGACTAGCATTTCATTTACAGAGAATCTAATGTTCTTTTAATAGAATAAACTTTTGTTGACCATCTGTCACTCCTTCTAAAGAGAAGTTTAAATCCACAGTTGCGAACCACAAATCGAAACAGTATATCAAATAATTAAAGGTCAAGCAGGCTAGTGTGTTTATATTAATCCTGAGAAACTCTTTCTTAATTTCTAGGGATGACCCCGTAGTTCTTCTCACAATTAGTCATACTGAAAAAGTTCATCTATATCATTCTTATAACAACCTTAAGTAACTTATATATTTATATAATATTCCCTCTTTTTTTGTCTATTTTCAAAATAATTAAAGTACAAAATGTGCTTTGTATGCTTTATATTAGTAAGTACTAAGAATTTATATAAATAATTACAGATTTCCAAATGACATTTTTTCTATAAAGTGTTTTTTTTTTAATTTTTTAGTGTTATTTCCTTACCTTCCTGAAGAATATTGTTGGCATCGCACTTCTTTCATTTTCTACGAATTCTAAAATTCTATAATAATAGAAGTTTAGACATAATAGAAATTCGAAAATTAGAGAATTTCTCCATGGCATCACCATTTGCGCAATACCTGTCACTTCGTAGTGAGCTCATTCACCCGTACAGTACTCACAGCTGACGCTGGCAACCCATTCTACTCCTTCACCACTCTCCAAGCATAAAAAAAATAATAAAAAAAACTTAGTGCTTTCTCAAGCCTTGTTAACTGAACTCTTTCTTAATTTCCTTCTGTGGCCCTTGTTCTTCCCACATTAGTCATGTACTGAAAATCTTCATCCGCATTTATCTCATGACAACCTTTAGGTAACTTGTACATCTCTATCACATCCCCCCCCTTTCCTCCTATCGGCCAAGCTCTGTAACCGATACAACTTCTATCTATCCTCATAAGGAGCATCTGATAAATCTGCTGTCATCTTGGTCAACCGCCTCGATCCTTTCTACCTCTTCAACATCTTCGAGGAATTCAATTCAAGAAGATATGATTCCCTTAACTCTGGTTGTTAGTATGTTCTTCAGTATTCAGGTAATCTTATTAACTATTTAGTCACTTTTACAATATAGCTTCTGAACTCTAACCCAGAGTCCACTAACACCCCCAAATCCAAAGTCTTCATAATTTCTTGCAGTTTAGTTCTATCAGTGTAGCACACAGATGTTAATCTTTTTATCTCATTAGTCTATATTAATCGTCCGGCAAAATCTTCACATCAGCTTTATTAAGTATTGCTCTACACAGGTTTACATCATCATCATCGGAAAATAAATGAATATTTCCCTTTAGATCATTTCATACATCATTGATGTACAAGTTAAATAGCAGTGGTATATTGCCCTGTGCCACATTTCTAGTCAGATGTCCCAGGACTCACTCTTCCATAAATTACTGATTTCCATCAATTAGCCGCCCTTTATCAGCTTCACCCAGCTTCATATCCAACCAGTTACTAAAATATATATAACAGAGTTCGTGCGGTACTCTGTCAAATGCTTCTGCAAAGTGTAGCAGTAGTATTGTGTAACCATTCCCTTATCCAACTCAGCTGTTACGTTATTATAAAACGAAAGTAAATTACTGAGACCTGACCCATCTTCACAAATCAGGCATTTCAAAATAACCATTTATTATATTTATTTTATGCTATGAAAATAAATATAATAAAGTTTAATAAGAAATACTTTTTTCTAAGTCTTTCGAAGTTGAGTAACATTTTTAATTTATTTAAACAACTTTCAGGCTTACACATGTATTGAATTTATTCAAACCTCCAATGTATTTTATCCAACATTACGTGGATGACATCATCAGGAAGATAGACCGTTAACTACATTCAAAAGACGAATCAAATAATCAGTCATAAATCATGCGTATATTAGCACGTGTCACGGTTTGCAGCTGAAGTATATGATATTACACTACGAAAGTTATTTAGTAAGTTGAGTAAATAAAAAAAATTAATTAATTAATTAAAAAAATAATATGAACAGTTAATAGTGGTCACTTTCCCAAATTTGGATATTCGCACACAGTCTGATCGGTTCAGGTTTGGGCGATTTCATACCAAACCCGAACTTGTCTGGTCCAAAGGACTCTGTGCCTAGTGTCAGCAGTGTAAACGTCCGAATCTCAATGATCGCACCGCATGCCAATATTAAGTTTTGGGAAGTGATCAGAGATGGGAAAGGAAAAAAAAAAGAACACAGTAAGTTATTTTTTTTTCTTAATCAAGAGAAATTTTTTACGAATGTGCATTGAATGTTCCAAAATAAAAGAAAACATCTGTAATTTTGTCCCTCGTATAATTATCGAAATCACGAGGGTGTTCTGACATGACATTATTTGACAAAACTGAAATTATATAATTATTTATTATTTACCATTTCTATTCTTTGTTATGCAAAATAAACTAATTCGTGATACGATCGAAATGGATTAAATTCTAGGTAACTTTCATTACTCACCTATGCTTTTCACTGTATAAAGTAGTAACTTATAAGTTTATATATATAAACTTATAAGAACCGACCGAGAAGGAACACCTCACTTCTCGGTCGCATAATTCCTGATGATTCACAATATATTGTCAATATCGAATAATATATTGGCAGATCCAGTCGCTTTAAAACGTTGAAAAACAGGTGTAAAGAACTATTCTGGGATCACTTCTTAGATAATGTCAGTTCTATAGCGAATCTAAGGTTCTTTTAATGCACGGCTGGTTCTTTATTATTGATTATGGATATTTTCTTTAATTTATTACTAATTTGGTTTTTGTACCTTTAACTCAGTAATGCTATTTTGATCCTCATAGAAAAGTTCTTGGGGAAGTAAAAATCCGGATGAAAAGCGCAACATTCCTTATATAATGAAAGGATTGGATTATGTTTACAACACTCTGTTTATCAATGTAGTTGACGTAAGTATTGTTTTCTTCATTAATATGATACTTGAAATATTTCAGAATTTCTTAGTTGGGTTTCTTTCAAAAGCGCTGTTCGGAATACCATTCAATTGCTCGTTAACTGAGAGCTGTAATATCAGCAGGGCGATTAGTCGTGGAAACATCCATCGTGGTTTCACTTATAATGAATTTAAACGTTATCAGCTATTTTACAGTGATCTATTAGGTGTAAATCAATTATGTGAGGAATTTTTCAAGATGGTTAAATATTCAGATACAAATCACTATATCTAAAAACTTGTGTAGCTCAGTAGAAGTGGCGTTTACACTCTATGACGCATGGCTGCAAGAAGAAAGGACTTGGTGGTTCAAATATAGTCGCTGACTAGAGGAATTTTTTCTAAGCTTTTTTCGACCGGTTCCCGAGTTAGTCGATTTCTGGAATGGGCAAACTGGTTTTTCCTCCTAGAAACTCAAGAAAATAGGCCGTCGAACCCACACTAATTTCAGACATTAAATATATTGTGTTAGGGTTAGGAACCACGAAATGGCGACACTTGCTAGCCGCCTTTTTCACTGCGTACCGATTAATTAGTGATAACCTTGGACCAGCTATTTCTGATAGGCTACCATTGCAGATTGAACTGCCCACTCAGTCTCCAAAATTTAGATAGGGTTAAAACGGCCTCGCCTACTCCCCCCTGTATGGGAACAAAAAGACATCAGCTGGTTTATTTATTTATTTATTTTATTGTTTATTCCCATATATTTTTCTTCTTTATAGAACTTTTATCCCGCTTGGTACGGAGTCCCTATGTCGACTGTGGGAAACCCCAAATGGCTTGTCGCAGAGTCTGGCGTTGTGATACAAATCGCCATATAATAACATAAATAGCGGGAAAAAAGATTTCATATTTATATATGTATTGGATTACGGGTGAATTACAACATATGGCAGGCTTAATGTGATAAAATGCATACAGAAATTATATAATAAACAGAGAAAGAATTTCCTTGCAATTTAGTTTTTTTAAACTGACTATAAAATTTCCTCTAAATGCTTAAAGGAAAGTATTCAAAACAAAACTACATCCTAAATGGTTATATTTGTGTGAATTATAAACGTAAATAATAGAAATTGCTTAAAACAAGATATTTGGTAATAAAAAAAATTCAGTACTCGTAGTAAAAATCCAAAATAGAATATTTAATATACTTGGAGATAGAGCCATTTTTGATTTCTTCACATATTCCACGTTTTCTCGATCAGTGTGCCATTAGTGATATTACACACACACACGCACGCACACACACACACACGCACGCACGCACGCACGCACGCACGCACGCACGCGCACACACACACACACACACACACACACACACACACACACACACACACACACACACACACACACACACACACACACACACACACACGCACGCACGCACGCACGCACGCACACACACACACACACACACACACACACACACACACACACACACACACACACACACACACACACACACACACACACACACACACACACACACACCTGTTTACTATTTGCAGAAGTAAAATTGTAAATGTTTCTCTTTTTGTTGATGTGATTCCCGTTGTGGCAGAAACTTGCCATTAGTGTTACACCTGATATCTTAGGAATATAGTTTTCTCAGCTATCATGGTGTAACATGAATAATAAATATCATAAATTAAAACCCCTGCATAAAAAAATGAATTATTTAATGGAAAATTTCTTGCATCCTGTAATATGTATAAAATGTAATGGTTGTTGTTAAAGTAGCTGATAAGGAAGGAATGTATTAATATTGTAATATGACTTAAAATAAGGAATTCTAACTAAATAAGTAGCTAACAAATGAAAGTATAGATTAATATTGTAATACGATTAAAATGAGAGAGTTAAGCAAATAAGTAGAAATGGGTGAGTCATAAAATACGTTATGTGAGAAATTAAGTTATTAAGTAGAATTCATAGAAAAAGTTTGAAAGGGGATTAAGTCAGGCTAGCACAAGAAAAGCAAAGCTATCGCTTAGGGCCGATCCCCGGATTGAAACATTGAAAACGGACTTGCCGATCAAATGACATTTGGCGAGAAAACGCCACCCTAATTGGTCGATGATTAAAAAACAAGTAGAAGGAGGAGAAAGGAAGTAAGAAAAGGTGCCGTTAGGGTAGTAGCTCTAAAAGGATTGGTAAACCCCAAGGGAGGGGACTCTTTTTGGATAGTCGCTTTTGGCCTTGGAGTTTGGTTTTGGTTCCGGTGGAGTTGACGGGGTTTTCCTGAGTGGCGACAGGGGTGATATCTCCTCGTCACAACACGGAAACGAAAGTGAGCGGGATTTCGATTCCCGTTTTCCCGAGTAGGAAGCAAAGGAAAAATTGCCATAGAGTCCTGGAAAAGGAGGGATCTTCTTCGTTTCGATGCCAGTGATAACTACGCAAAGCAGAAAGCTGTAAAGAAATCGATGTCCTCGTTGCTGATAGTAGAGCAAATATATGTGAGTTAAAGTATTCCAGAGTTACAAGAAGTTATACCAGAGGTTCGTTTGGAGAAGAATAAAGGCCCATACGAAGAGCTCAAGAAAGGTACTGTAAATCATAACCTATGTTAGCTAGAAATTTGTCTGTGAAAAGTATCGTGATTCCAATACAGAACTGTTGAAGTTATACTAAGACTTTAGTATATGATAGAATGTGTTATGTGTAGATTGACTAGTGTTAAAGATTTGTGAATGATTAAGAGTCCTAAGGTATTTTTGCATGTCTATTATATTGCACAAGATATTTAAATGACATAATTGTGTGTCAGTGCAAATAACGGTATAACGGAACAGTGTGAATTAAGTAATTACGTATCCTAAGAATTGAATGCCTAATATAATGTATAAAATAATTGAAATGTCACATATGTGTTAGCAGTGAATAATTTGTTAATCTACTTCAGTATGAATAATCAGATAGTGTGAATTGATCTAATTTGTTCACATCAGGTGAATTCATGAATTAATGTGTATGGCGGCATAATCACAAATAGCCATATTGCTTGTAATGATTTAATGTTAGTCTATAAGTAATTTAGTTTAATATTTGAATTGTACCATGTTTAGAAACTTAATAAACCTTTTGTTCAATGATAAAAGAGTTGTCTGATGTTGCTAATCCAATGCGCCGCTTAAAATCATCGTACCTAATCGCGGGGAAAATTTAATGTTGAGGAAAGAGATTAAGAGTCACGACTCCAATAATATTTAAATACTAAAAGATATATTCGAGATTGACTTTCTCCCTATTTATGACAACATAAATGGTGCAGTTGATAACCACTTGAAAATATTGTACTTAGTCACGCAGAAAATTTAAGTTGAGAATCGAGTTAAGTGTCACGACTGCAATAGTTACACTTTCAGATATATTTGAGTTCTTTCTCCTTGTTTATGTATGTAAATATCCTAAACTAAATATCCCAAGAGGCGTAGTATAAATACAAATATTAGGGGTACTACGGGGAGCAATAACTTAGATACTGGTATGAGTTTTGGTAAAATCTCGGGCATAGAAGTTAGAAGAATATAGATAAAAGGAATTTGTAAGATTAGAGTAGAAATCGTAAAATGAGACACAACATTAGTTCCTAAGGTAAATAAAGAATCTTACATCAGTGTTCGAAATACTAAAGCCAGAAAGTTAAAAAAAATCTAACTTTAGATTATATATTTAGAAAAGATTGAGAGATTATTTTTTAAAACTAACTAATGTTGATTTGTATTTTAAACTTGTATTATGAAGTCTTACTGGAAATCTTATGCTTTGTTATGCTATGTATAACGAGTACTGCCATGCAGAAATGAGAAATGATATACTAGTTTAATTTCATTGTGACTGTATTGCCTTCTTTTTATATTTTCTAGTAATCAGTATTACTAGAAAATATAAAATTAATTTTGTATATATAATTATTATATATAAATATATAATTAAGTTTTATATAATATATAAAATATAATGTATAAAGCATTACTTGCAAAGATAAATAATACTTTATATACTTTGAAGACACACGTTATATACACATCTCTCACTACTCTATACTTCCGCTTTCTGCATTTTCCTTTATTTTTTAAGTCTGTCATTCACGAAAGGTTAACTACCTATGGCACATTAGTACCACAGGTGAGATAATCATTTTTTTCTGATTTGATTACATTTATGTTTTTTATATATTTTTAATGTATTTTTACATAGTCCAAAAGCCCTGCTCTAGAAACTAAACATGGAACTTTTTTACACTCTTTCAGGCCTCCAGTAATCATATCAGCGATCTCGTATCGGACTATGACATTCATCCCTCACCTAAAACAATCACAAACATATATTTTCACCAAATTTAGAACCTGCAGCCTGTTAGTTGGAAGCTGGAATAAGTATAACATAATACAAGTGCTGTACCGTTATCACTTATACAGCACTTGTGTTATATTACATTTGTGTTTTAATTGTCCTATTTTTATCATTCCTCATATCACTATCACTATAATACTTGCATTAATTATATTGTCGCGTGCGTGAAATATGTCCCTACGTCGGCTTCCTGGCTGAATGATTGACTTTATTTCTAGGTACATCTCTCACAGGGTGTAGAAAGTAAATGTTCAATATGGCCAATAACGCCGTTACACGCACACGCACATTTATTACATTAGTGTAACTACAGCCGTGTGGTTCATGGAATACCGATAATCATCAAAGGATCTGAGAAGTAGATTAGAAATCGTTGAGAGCATTACATTTTCTAAAATGCGGTGGGAGGCACTTTTTTAGTCAACTTTTTTTTAAAATCTATGCGCAAATGAACTCCCCTTGTCACCATCGTCTCGGACTTCTGGATATGGCAGGATGCACGATGTTAATAATTCCGGCTAGTCTATAACTCGAGGTTCTCGCATGCGTGTTTTATTTTTAGTTCGATGATGACCCCTGTTTTATATAAAAAGCATCTGATTTCACCTTAGTAGGCTTGTTATTATCAAAATTAATAATGGAAATAATTTATTCACTCACTGTTAGGGAGAAAATCTTTTCAAGTAAAATAAGCAAAAGATTGGCTTTTCTCTCATTTAACACGTATGCATTCCAAACGTTCATTTTGCATACGTGTTAAATCCAGTGTTTTATTTTTAAAATGAGTCATCGTTTGAAAACTTTATAATTCCACGTTTTGCATATGGCAGTTACCATCATAAGTCTATAAGCGAATGATATAATCACGTAATCACAAGAAAGATATTTATTTAACCAAATATTTCGGTCTGGAAATAGCAGACCATCGTCGGTGGTATTACAAGAACAGTTTAAAAAATATACAAGCTAGAATACTAACAATAGATCGTTGAAATTAGAACATGCCGCGTGATGTTATATCACTAAGTATGAAACGAAATATTTTGAAGTAGAAACATGATTGAATTTGCTATTAAAAAAAAAAAAAAAAAAAAAAAAAAATTAATGAGTAATCTTGATTAGGCTTTCCCAGATTTTTGATATAGATATGCAGTCATTACGATTCAGGTTGGGATGATGGAGCAAGGCCTCCACGCTTTCCTTGAACAAACGTTCGAACCTGTAACGGGATCTATGTAAGAGGAGCGTCTTGGACCAAAGGATGCTGTGGTCAGTTTCAATCCCGTGTTGAGCCAAACCAGACTTTTCAGGTTTATTGTGAAGAATGGATGATTGATGTTCTTGGATTCTTTTTTCAAGAGAACGTCCAGTCTGTCCAAAGTAAGAGAGATCACAGTTGCAAGGAATTTGATAAACTCCAGGAAGAGATAAAGTTGAGCGTTTGTCTTTAGGAGAAGGAAAATGAGAAGACAATTTGTTAATAGGAGAATACGTAGCTGTTAAATCATATTTCTTCAAAATTCTTGCGATAGGTTCTGAAATACCGGAGATATAAGGAATAGGTACTCGACGTATTGAATCTTTGTTGTTTTGTGGAGGATTATAAGATGTAAGAAGACGTTGAATACTTTTTTCAGAAAAGCCATTGAGTTTCATGTGTTGCTGGATAGTAGAAAGTTCTTTCTGTAGATAATCAAAAGTAGAACAATTAGTTTTGGCTCTTTTGATGAGACATTTTATAATTCCTGTTTTATGACATGGATGATAGGCTGATTCTTTCAGAATATAACGACCTGTGAATGTTGGTTTCCTGTATACTGTAGTTGTAAGAATATTTGAAGATGATCGGATGAGGAGAACGTCTAAAAAAGATAACTGGTTGTTTTCTTCTAATTCCATAGTAAACTTTATGCGATGATGTAAGGAATTAATACTGTTTAAAAAGGAAGATAAAGTGTTTTTACTGTGAGGCCAAATAGCAAATATGTCATCTATATATCTTACCCAAAAAGATGGTAGAGGGAAACTAGATGTGAAGAGGACTTTTTCTAAATGTTCTAAATAAAAGTTGGCTAAAGCTGGAGAAAGAGGACTTCCCATGGCTGTTCCTTCTACTTGGCTATAAAATTTGTTTTGACATATGAAATAACCAGAATGTATAACGAAATCGAAAAGTTTTATAATATCTTGAGGAAAGATGTCAGCAAGTAGTTTTAAAGTTTCCTTAAGAGGTACATTGGTGTATAAAGATTCTATATCAAAACTAACCATAAGATCTGTAGGTTGTAATGAGACATCTTTTAATTTTTCTAAGAAATCTGAGGAGTTTTTTAAAAAAGAACTCGAGTTGCCAATGTAAGATTTCAGTAATTTAGCTAGATATTTGGCTATACGGTAAGTAGGAGAATCAATGCAATCTACTATTGGACGAAGAGGATAGTCAATCTTATGGATTTTTGGAAGGCCATAAAATCTAAACGTGATCTTGCTATTCACAGTCATCAGACTTCTGATTTACGCACCTATATATCCACAAATTTGGATCCACATCTTTCTCACATAGTTCTAAATGTAGCTAAACGTTCTACTCAACGTGCTTATAATAAACTAAGTCAACATCTTAACCGTAAATATGAGGCTCTTTCGTCTAAACAATCCAAGCCATTCATAACTCCAGATAATTGGATTGTAAATATATCCGGACGTCCTTTGACTAAAAGCGAAACCCTCATCCTTTCAAAAGGACATGATTTTTCTATTGTTCCAAATAAAATACCATATCTAGATTTCCTAGTTAACATTGAAAGGAATCTTAATCATCTAACCAGCGATAAAGCTAATGCTCTTCGCCTAGAAGTCGCTTCTTCTCTACTTAAGGCTAAACTTCCTCCTTCTAACATATCTCCTTCTGAAATGAAATCTTTACAGTCCTTGAGAAAAACTAATCACCTCATTATCACTAAAGCTGACAAGGGAAAAGCAACAGTAGTTATGGACTCAGTAAATTACAGAAGAAAACTTTCTCTTTTGCTTCGAGATCGCTCCACATATCAAGAAATTGATTATAATCCAACCAACAGACAACTAAAGAAATTAAATTCTCTCCTTGATGAAGTCATCAGTTTGGATAAAGACACAATTGAAAGACTTAAAACTCATTTTGCAAGACCTCCTAGATTTTATGGCCTTCCAAAAATCCATAAGATTGACTATCCTCTTCGTCCAATAGTAGATTGCATTGATTCTCCTACTTACCGTATAGCCAAATATCTAGCTAAATTACTGAAATCTTACATTGGCAACTCGAGTTCTTTTTTAAAAAACTCCTCAGATTTCTTAGAAAAATTAAAAGATGTCTCATTACAACCTACAGATCTTATGGTTAGTTTTGATATAGAATCTTTATACACCAATGTACCTCTTAAGGAAACTTTAAAACTACTTGCTGACATCTTTCCTCAAGATATTATAAAACTTTTCGATTTCGTTATACATTCTGGTTATTTCATGTCAAAACAAATTTTATAGCCAAGTAGAAGGAACAGCCATGGGAAGTCCTCTTTCTCCAGCTTTAGCCAACTTTTATTTAGAACATTTAGAAAAAGTCCTCTTCACATCTAGTTTCCCTCTACCATCTTTTTGGGTAAGATATATAGATGACATATTTGCTATTTGGCCTCACAGTAAAAACACTTTATCTTCCTTTTTAAACAGTATTAATTCCTTACATCATCGCATAAAGTTTACTATGGAATTAGAAGAAAACAACCAGTTATCTTTTTTAGACGTTCTCCTCATCCGATCATCTTCAAATATTCTTACAACTACAGTATACAGGAAACCAACATTCACAGGTCGTTATATTCTGAAAGAATCAGCCCATCATCCATGTCATAAAACAGGAATTATAAAATGTCTCATCAAAAGAGCCAAAACTAATTGTTCTACTTTTGATTATCTACAGAAAGAACTTTCTACTATCCAGCAACACATGAAACTCAATGGCTTTTCTGAAAAAAGTATTCAACGTCTTCTTACATCTTATAATCCTCCACAAAACAACAAAGATTCAATATGTCGAGTACCTATTCCTTATATCTCCGGTATTTCAGAACCTATCGCAAGAATTTTGAAGAAATATGATTTAACAGCTACGTATTCTCCTATTAACAAATTGTCTTCTCATTTTCCTTCTCCTAAAGACAAACGCTCAACTTTATCTCTTCCTGGAGTTTATCAAATTCCTTGCAACTGTGATCTCTCTTACTTTGGACAGACTGGACGTTCTCTTGAAAAAAGAATCCAAGAACATCAATCATCCATTCTTCACAATAAACCTGAAAAGTCTGGTTTGGCTCAACACGGGATTGAAACTGACCACAGCATCCTTTGGTCCAAGACGCTCCTCTTACATAGATCCCGTTACAGGTTCGAACGTTTGTTCAAGGAAAGCGTGGAGGCCTTGCTCCATCATCCCAACCTGAATCGTAATGACTGCATATCTATATCAAAAATCTGGGAAAGCCTAATCAAGATTACTCATTAATTTTTTTTTTTTTTTTTTTTTTTTTTTTTTTTTTAATAGCAAATTCAATCATGTTTCTACTTCAAAATATTTCGTTTCATACTTAGTGATATAACATCACGCGGCATGTTCTAATTTCAACGATCTATTGTTAGTATTCTAGCTTGTATATTTTTTAAACTGTTCTTGTAATACCACCGACGATGGTCTGCTATTTCCAGACCAAAATATTTGGTTAAATAAATATCTTTCTTTTGATTACGTGATTATATCATTCAGTCTTATGTCGCAAGTATCCTTAAAACAACAAGTCTATAAGCGATTTTATGGATTGCAGGATTTTATTTAATCATTTTCTACTTGAAATTCATTTTATAAATTCAGAAGGTTATGATTTCAATTTTGTGATTTTAAAATAATGATTTCGCTTTTTTAAGTTCGTTTTTCAGACCGGTGGCCAACGCTCCCTGATGTCAGAATCTGTGATGATCGGTCTATTTGGAAGGATCCTTGAGGACCAAAGGATGTATGAAATGGCTGCCGAACGCTATCCTGTTAAGAAACCATCTCTGATTGCAATCATAATTGCAATTATATCTCATAATCTTCAGCTCTTGAGGGTAAGTTATACCAAATGATCTTATACGAAAGATAATTCAAACATTTTAAGTCGAACTGTACAATAAATGAATATTTTATAAATATAAAGGATTCCGAATATAATATTAAGCCTGTATTACTCTTATAGATCGTTTCCTGTAATAACTGGTGATGTTATCTACGGGAAGTATAATTGAATCAGAAAAATGGAATTGAAATGGCGATGCTTAGAACGATGAACGAAATCAAGATGACTATTACTGAGCATTTAGATCATTAAATAAGAGCCTCCAAAAATTGGCTGTTGAGACCGAATTACAACAGTTTTAGAATTTAAAAAAATACTAACGCATTCTTACTGTCTGTACCTTAGCAATGCTTGAAATAGGACGAAGTACAAGTTTTATATTCAGTTTAACTTGGCACTTGACGTACCTTTGCAAGCCATCAGCTTATACGGTGAAGTATGAGAGGCTTTCAAAGTGTTTTGAAATAGTGAAAGTATTTATTAATGTTTAAAGTATTATTATTTGAAGTATATGCTCGTAGCATATCATGAATATCTCTGAACAGTGCTCCGAGCACTGTTCAGAGATATTCATGCAAGTGAGTTTTTGATCTGCTGTGAGCAAACGCAGTACCCAACTTGCGCAAAGCTTTTTCATTTGCAATTCTTCATGCAAAATATATCCTACACATTCTTTTGAAATGTCTATAGTCTCAGCAATTTCACACACTTTGACTCGCCAGTCATCCAATACCATGTCGTGCACTTGATCAATAATTTCGGGTGTTGTTACACATTTTGGACATCCTTCACGTCGATCATCTTCAAGGCTGGTACGGCCAAGTTTAAATTCGGAAGCCCATTTCTTAATTGTCGGAAACGAAGGAGAAGAGTGCCCATGAACTTTTATGAACTTCGAATGAATATCTTTTGGCATTAAACCTTCTTTTACAAAGAATTTTATAACCACACGATACTCAATTTTATCCATTTCAAAGGATACAGAGAACACTTTTGCTTCAGACAGCAATATAGAACTATTTGATAGAATGACTTGAAATTTCACTTGGATGCTTATGACAGACGTACCAACGTAGAAAAAAATCTTGTCGATAGTGTTGCCATCTATGGTCGAGGCCTAGAACTTTTCAGATCACCCTTGAAAACTTGTGTCCTATATCCTGTCAATAGAAAGACCGTTGACCATGAACAGTTGGGTTGATGTTGGAATTGTTAGAAAGGAGAGAGAGAGAGAGAGAGAGAGAGAGAGAGAGAGAGAGAAAGAGAGAGAGAGAGAGAGAGAGAGAGAAAGAGAGAGAGAGAGAGAGCGATTTACTGTAAAGCGGTACATTCATTGGATCGATACACTGATGTTTATCGAACATAATACAACGAGTGATCACACTCATCCGTACTTAGTCTAACTATATTTCTGTAAGCGCCAAATAAGTGTTCATTTATTTTTCAACAGAGTTCCTTGTTTCTTGAGAAAGATCTTAAAAAGGCAGAAAAGAATTTATCTGGGTTTTCTGTGAATTTCGATAAATACACTTCTGCAAAGGAATTCTTTGAAGATTTGTTGTACTTGAGGGCCGTCTATTTTGAGGTAAGACTACTCACTGTTTGATAATCATTGTAGACCAAACCTTTTTTATAGAGTAAGATATATTAGTGTACATGTTTTTCAAGTTTTTTGTTCTAAAATATGGCCGCAGTTTCTTATTTTGAGGCTTTGTTGACAACAGCAATATGATGTATATTAGAAAATATAAAACTGATTAAGAATAAAGAACACTTTATTAGGATAACCTAATTCAGGTTTGCCTATTACAGTACAGCTGAATCAGCTCACTATTAGTTTCTACATATTGATTAAAGTAAAATGCCAAATATCCGTACTGTATTTCCATCAAATCTGATATTGTGTATAACTGAACACAAGTATGGAGTAAGTCTTCATTAACTAGGCCAAATGGTTCTCTTTTGAATGGAAAAATATATTCTATGGCTTCAAATTATCAATATCGCATAAATTTCTGATGAATGTAACATGCCCTCGATGGACACTTTGTAAATGTTCGGATCATTCTAGTGAGAGAAAATTTTTATAACAGCATGACAGTAGTAGGCCAGCCTCAATGAGTATTTCACGAATGTCTAAGCACTTCTGACACAAATGTCTTCTCACAAATGTCTAAGCACTTTTGGATGGGCGTTTGAATGTTTCAAACAGAGCAACTGGTGTAAATCGCATCTGTCCATTGTTTCAGATATTTTATTTGTATATAGTAGCTCTTTCATTGAAACTATGGCTAAGGATTACGTAATCTTGATTTTAATGAAGTTCAAAGAAGAAATAATTTTTTGCTGAAAACTTATTTCAGCAAACTAATGTCAACCTACACGTCTAACATTCCTTTAATGGAAACTCAGAATTTTTATTCCACAAAAGAGGCAAGACAAAAAAGATACACATACAGTTCACCAAACATAAATACACTGCCCTCATTGCTTTATTTGCCTCTGTCGTAATTGCAGCCAACTGAAGTCAATGCTGGATTCCTAGTTAAGAGCATGGAAAGAATGCGCAATCTATTTAAGCATTCTTTTTTTTCGTCGTTTTATGTGGACTACTTCACTGTTTAATTAATTAATTTTTTTCATTACATTTCCATCACTTAATAACACAGTTTAACTATGTTTCGAGATAAAATTAGTGTTGAAAAAAAAATGCAGTAATTTTGCAACATAATGCATGCGTCATCAGATAAAGTTGCATATATATATATATATATATATATATATATATATATATATATATATATATATATATATATATATATATATATATATCTTTATTTATTTTATTTATGAATGAACGTCCTTATAATTTCCAGTATTTATGTAGGTCTTAATCATAACGAGACTCCATTAAACACATGAATAGGACCGAAGCACACCTTTGGTAACATAGCCACCTCCAATATCTTGATTTCAAAGTGATCTAGTTACTGCGTATTAACTAGATCACTTTATATTCTAATTCATTATAATGCAAAGCGATACGAATAGTATGGTCAGGAAGTTGCCGCCTATCTATTCTGTCTTCCTCAGCTGCAGCACTCTCGTTACTGATGCAAAACGTAAATGAAATAGACGTCAGAGTACGCCACGTTTGAACACACGGTTGTCATGTTTCCTGTAAATGCATGCAGTTAAGCACACCCTGTTACACATGCACCGCAACAAGGTATAACGAAACACTCTTTACAAATTCAAAGAAGCTTGCGAGAATTGATCTACAATATATAGTTGTATCAGCATACGTGTATTTAAGAAAATGTTGCGACTAATCCCGAAATATCTCTCCACTTTCTTCAAGAAGTGACCACCCATTCCCATTTGTGTAAGGTTTTTCGCTTAAAATCATTCTTGAAGTTCGTTCGGAAGATTCCTCCTAGAACATTCTGCATATAATTTCAGTAATGTTTCGTTTTCATACTTTCTTTCTTTTTTTTTGTTGGTATTTATGTCAAGAAGTAGGAGAATGCAAGAAATACAAAATCAAAAATATTAATTCGGGATTTTTACATTATACCGCTTAAATTACAAAAATTGTTTTAAGGTAGTAGTGGAATTCCGTCCAATGACCTTCACAAATTTAATTATCTGTGACTTTTATTGCATAAATTATAATATTCGTCTCATTAATAAGTTGTTTTTAACCGTTCAATTAGCAGTTTCATTTATCTTTCATTAAAGAGGAAAGGCCAGTCTTTACTGTCTGCACAGCGCAAAGACCATAAAACCGAATATTAACTTTAAGCATAATGCAAAACTGCGTTTTAAAAATGGCATAGTTTTGAGTTTATATGTATTAAATTGATTTGATCATTGCTTTTATTGTGATTTCTCTAAAAGTTAATCATAAGCACACTAAATCGTACATCAATTAATTTCAGCCGCAAGACATGCATTTGAATTGTACAATCGTATCATCGACCTGCAATGCTACACTGTTGACCAACCTTGCGAAACTCAGGAAAGGTAAGAAACGCAAATAGGTCATACATATCTCATGAAGTAAAATAGCAACCTCTAGGTAAATGAAAGATTTTGACCTGGCATGTAAGTCAAATCCATCCACGCAGTCAGAAATGACGGATTGTTAAAATATTAAACGACCGTTCATGTCGATAGTAGAACATCCTGTAACACAGAATTAATAACACCAGTTAGTGAAAGATGTGCACTCTAGGAATGGCTACTGTTACAAATACAGAATAAACATTACTTCTCTCCAAATACTCATAAATACTTCCAAGAGTTGTAATATTAAAATGGTATTCAAACCTATAAATAAAAGTAGAACCATTTTTAATGATTCAGTCGTTCCATATTCCATGGCCAACAGTCCGAATAAGTATAAGATTGTTTGTCACATTCCATATTTCTTCAGAGAAAATGGGCTTCTAAGAAAATGCTAACAATTTTCTTAGAAGTCAAATCGATAAATCATAAAAATCATTTATAAAATATAATAAATCTGCCAAATGCATTTTATTCCCCAAAGGGAATGAGAGAACTAACATTTGGAAACTGGAAGGAAGTCAATCTTCAACCTTTGCGAACACATACAGCTAGCCAGAGACTATTGATGATTTAAACGGCATCCGGGGAAGCGAGTACGGCAGACAACTAGCGCCATCTTGTGAGCTCAGATCTTGACATTATACATTATTGTTTGAAAGAGTGTGAGTTGTGCTATATGATGGTGAATTGCAATGAAAATCTCATTCTTAGTAATATTTGGACCCATTTATATGGACCCAATCTTGTTACAGTGCTTCAACAACTATGATGAGAGTGCACCCAAGTAAACTGGGTTGCTGTCATCCACACTTAACAAATGTCACAAAGAATAATGAGCTACATTCATAAATTATAAAAGATGTGGTTAGTTGCAAACTGTTATTCGCACCTTGGTTGCTATTTTGCTTTGTGAATGGTGCATTTCTTTGCATTTTAAAGCTTATTTCATTAATATCAATTTATTTGAATTCCTCCCTAACAAAAGTAGTAGAATTTGACTACACAAACATGGAAAAATAGTTTTTGATCGAATAGGATGAAACTTTAGAAACGATTTTTAAGTAGCCACACTCATCAGGAGGTGGTAGAATTTTACTCCCCAAAACTCGAGTTTTATATACTACAGAACAAAAACTGACTAGAGATCACGCAGTTAACAGACATGATGCATTTCCTTCGTTGCTTTAGTTACTCTGGGCGTCACTTTTCTAATTACATATTGATTTCAAGGTAATCCAAAATTTCATGCTTAAAAATAGTCACGTATTTTCCTTCCACGGGTTAATTTGGTGCATTGGAGTCTGTGTATCTCTAACATGTTTACAGCACTTACACTGTGCTGCAAACATGTTAGAGAAACACGAAAATTTCTTCCCAAATACTAAATAGATCCAGTGATAAACCACACAGTGCTGAAATATATAAACGCAAGGAATGGCACCTAGTGAGTGTAGTTGTGTGAGTATGAAAATTAAGATGTGGTTTCGCGAGTTAACCAGCCTACAACGAGGTGTTATCTAGGCTGTTATATTAGCCACCAATCAGATTAATGGATGTGAATGCAATTGTGTTTGTCATCATTGAAAGATGCGAACGCGATGGTGAAATGAAATCCATCTGACAAAAATGAGGCCTCTCAATTCATCCTCTCAAGTTTCATTGGATTTTTGCGATATTACAGGGGAGGAGAGTGAGTCCGTGTTAGCCTAACACCTTCGGAAGTGCGTTGCGTACATAATATATATTATATTTATTTAATATATCATATAAGAACTAAAATATAAAATAACAAAATCCTTTTCCTCACCTATAATGAACATTGATGGGTGACGTATGAAAACATACTTTCAAAATTCATGTTAGACGTTTGTGCGCAGGGTTGTATGAAGCGAGAGGTCTCGAAGGGCACGTGACTACTCGCACTCATTGAGACTAGTTCAATAATTTGCTGCAGTTCATGCCAAATAACTCGCTGATGTACTAGTCCCGGAGAAGAAGTCTGTAACACAGTAACTGTGGCAAGTGATAATTGTTAGAGTGCTTGCTATTGGTTATTGCAACAGAAAACGAAACTATAATACAGAAAGTGTTTCGTGCATAATAGAAGATTTATTACAAATTTCACTTCCTAGCTGAAGTTTTTCACCGAAGAAAGAAATAATAGAGAATAGGCTGAATCACACCTGGTTACACTGATATGATAAGTGAAAAAATGAACATGTACTGAGATATATTTATATACAAATATTTATATACATATATAAACAGAATTTACGTTAAAACTCTGATAAAGATTACGTTTTGTCATTGTGGTAACTCTAAAGAATCGATTGATGAACGACAATGGATTCCGTCGACATTACCTCTGCTTTGATGACAGATTTGCCACACATTCCAAGCATAACGGCAATCAAATCTTGAGTTCTACTTGCTTGGAGCAGCGCTCAACGTTATCTATAATTGATCATTGTATATTTGTATTATACAAACAAGAATCCTGATGCATGCATTGAAATCGGATGGATGTATTTAGGTAATGACGGCTGCCAGTAGAATATTATTTATCACGGTATATCGATCCATCTGTTCAAAGTGCGGTGTGGAATGGGGGCCATGCGTCGATTGTACTAAGAACTTTCTTGTTGTTGAACCCAGGAAAATGAAAACAGAGAATGTTTTGATATCATGATCAGTTCTGTGTTGAATTTCTTGTGACTGTCCTATAGAAATGATCATGATCAATATGATAATAATGAAAATTTGAAAAACTCCGAGGAAAGGATTAGACTGGCAGAACAGAGTCCGAAGATCGGTTCAAATCGAGGCTCAAACTTGGTATATAAACTCACTTCCCGTTTTAGTGGAAGAATTTGGTACTGCGTCCATTTATGTATATCTAGTTGAAAAGTACGACTGACTGCAATCTGTAATCGCTGCAAAACGTGCGTTAAGGACATATTCGGATTTATTTCTCATATCCTTTTCAATATAATGAATACATTTCGGTCAGTGTTTAAATGATGTCACACAAAACAGTCGTGCGTTTTGTGTGTCTCAACGGTGTTCTTCAGAAGAGAGAGAGAGAGAGAGAGAGAGAGAGAGAGAGAGAGAGAGAGAGAGAGACGTACAACTTTTATGATATATTTTACTTTTGCAGGCTGGGACATGAACGTCATGAGTGACTTCGCATATCTTCTTAGCAAGTGCAGCCAAGTAGAGAGCGCCAACGTTCCTGCATCTATACAAGTAGGTTTTAATGAAAAAAAGAAACACATTTGTTCCAAAATATATTCAAGTTTTGAATTACATTTTAAATTACAAACGTGTTATGCAAATCTTATGAATATATGCAACTAAAATTCGCTAGAAAACAAACTGCATTCATTGATAAGATTACTTTGATTCATAGCGACCTACAATTCATGGTTAAGTATAATTTACAACCTACTAGTCCTCATTAACTCATCCATTATGTGGATGAGTTAATGAAGTGGATAAGTCGATATATGTGGATATATCCATTTATCCACAAGAAACTTGTGGATAAGTTTTTGAACAACTGGAGGTGGTTGTCCTCAGGGTAACTGCGTGAGTTAAACTTTTCTGAAGCACGGGGGGGGGTAGATGCAGTCAATGTTAATCGGTACTACATGAAGAAAAATTCAAACTGTTAGTTGTCTTTGAAAGTCAACTATGCAGATACGTCAACCAAAGAGTAATAGTTGAGAAAATATGAGAGGTGTAAATTTTGTGACGTTACAGCTTAAGTGTGATAATGATATGTCAGTGTAATTGTGATAATTAGAGAAACATCGAGTACTGTATAACATAATTGCTAAATGAATTTTTCACCTTCACTATGACATTGAAAACTACTACGAATTACTTCCTACAATATCACTTAACTAAACTGGTTTTGGCATCCAGTTGAATGAATATTGAATGAATTGAATGAATATTGAATACAGAATGAATATTTCAATAATTGTGTACTTTTACTTATGAAAAGATTACATTTCGAAATAATAATAATGATAATATGTGTAAAAACTGGCGTTGGACACAACGTGTACTCCAATAGACGCTGATGTACGTTTCACTATATATACTATGTTAATTACGTACTAGCACCTTGAAGTCTCTCTCTCTCTCACACACACACACTCACACACTCGCCCCATTCCTATCTATTGCTTAATGATAATAACCCATTCCATTCCTCTTCATTATTTGTCAAATGACAAATGTAAAAAATTTACTTCTTGTACAAACGACATTCTAGCTACTTCTCCCCCACTCCTCCTTCTCGCTGAACTATTGGGTACAGTTCTGTCCTCCACGGTTCCGCCTTTTCATACATCCAGAAATATTACCCAAAGATTCCGTGGACCTCTTGGCATCATTCTTTTTCTTCTTTTCCAATTCTTACACAGCTAATTCTGGAAAATCACCTCCTGCACTACCAATAACAGCACATTCCATACCTCCTGCAGTCTTTCGTCAGAATAAAAAAATCAGAAGTATCCTCAATAGATTTAATACCAACAATTCTTTTAGTCTTCATAATATTCATCCTGTTGTGTTCAAAACCTGTATCTCATGATTCTTCTTCTTCATGTAGCTTCCTCACTGAGAGGCTGTAGCACCATATCCTTCCATTTATTACAGGAAATGGATCATTTCCTGTAATAAAGATCTCTGTGTTCTCATTCTCTGTAGGACATCTGTATCTGTCACATGTTCTGTTCATGGGATTTTCAGAGCTCCTATAGCACCAAATTTCAAAGGCCATTATCTGTTGCCTTACTCTCTTCTTGAATACCCAGGTCTTACTTCTTATTCTGCAGCTTGGCCCACGTAAGTGGGGTCGCTGTTAATAAGTCTCCTCCACATCCTCCTGTCTTGGGCTGTCACCACATCCAAGTTCTTTATCCTCAAGTCCTCTTCTACGAGCTCCCTCCATCTCTTCTTTGGCCGCCCACGCTTCCTCTTTCCTTATACATCCATCTGCATGACCTTTCTTTCCACATATTCTTCCTCCCTCTTCATCACATGACCAAACCATCTCAACGTTGCCTTCTGTATCTTCGCTCCTAAATTCTTAACTTTCACTGTTCCCCTTGCATAGTCATTTCTCAGACAATCCTTTCTAGTCACACCACATCCACCTAAGCATTCTCATCTCCGCTACCTCTATCCTGCCGCTGTATTTTTCTCAGGGCCACAGTTTCCATAGCATACGTCATAGCTGGCCTCACTACTGTCCTATAGATTTTGCCTTTCAGATTGATCGGCACCCTCTTATCGCTAAGCACTCCAGTTATCTCTCTCCAGTTCCTCCAACCCGTTTGTATCCTGCATGCCACTTCCTTCTCAGCCCCTCCATCTTCTTCCACTGTTGAACCTAACTATCTAAAGTCCCTCACCTTCCTGATGACATTTCCTTCTAGCTCCAGATTTGTCTCCTGGCCGTCGTCCATTTCACAACACATATACTCTGTCTTACTTCTGCTCAGTACTGTCTTATACAGAGGTATAATGCTAATCATACCTCTCTCTTCTAGTACGTTCCTCCATCTTTCCAGTTTAGCTGTCACTGCTTCTTCTTAAATAAGCAGGTCTCACTTCCATATGTGAAAACTAGCCACACTAATGTTGTTATCATTCTTTTCTTTATATCGATACTATACTTACAGAACTTCTGAGCAGATCCTTATTTTTCCAGAAGGCACCTTTATCTATGGCTGTTCTTATTTTTATTTCTTTATCTTGCTTTCCATCTGCAATGAAGTAGGTGTCTAAAAATTTGCATTCTGTTTTATGTTCAATTTTCATATTGTTTATGAATATATCTGACTCGGATCTGTTTCCGTTTGAGATTTTCATAAATTTTGGTCTTTTTTGCATTCTAATCCAAATCCTTTACTTTCTTCAATTAGCAGCTGCAGCAACTTGATTAATTTATTTCGGTTTTCTGCTATTAGAATGGGATCATCAGATCATCAGCTATCTAAGGTTGTTGTAATTTATACCTTTGATGCTAATTCCTGATCTCATGATTAGCACCCAGTATATATAACAGCTTTTCAGCTTTTTCTTCCGACAGTTACAGCTTGACATGAAATAAACTTATGACTTGATTAAAAAATGAATATAGAAACTCCATATTAATGGAGATTTTTTTCCGGAGCATTTGATCATATCTAGCACAAAAGTCATTCACTAAACGACTATCTTATTGTTTGCATTTCGCTTGGTTTCAGCTTCCTCGCTACTTTCTGAGTAGTTCCAGTATCATCCTACTGAACTTAAATGACCTTTTCTCACTCTCCTCGACGACTTCATAGATATGCTAATGACCCTACACTCCATTCTTTTCTTTACAAACCTTGTAGTGTGCAGTCATCCCAAACTTAGATATTCGATAACAAATACGTTTAACTCTGGTGTTTTGGTCAATTGTTCAGCGGTGCTAAAAATAACTTTGTGGCTTTAATGCTGTCAAAAGACAATCTAGTCTTATCTCTCAAAAAAAAAAAAAATCTCATTTCACTTCCTCGTTCTTTATTAATAAATAAATAAAAGATTTGTATCTTGTTTGGGAAATTTGTGTTAACGTATACTTCTAGCCTTTCCTGCCCAAAAGACATCAATTTGTAGCCTCTTGGGTTTCGAAAGAATTCTAAGAGCCTTTTAGTGCTTACAGCGCTACTTTTCACCTGTGAAATCCCTAATACCAAATTAAACCTAAATCTGTTTTAAATTGTAATACTTATTCAAAGTAGAACAGATGTTCCACTTTTCTTATTTTAGAACAGCTTTATTAAATTTTCCAATTGTATGTTACACCAAAATCTCCCTCAAATGCTTACGCCTCCCCACTATTCTCTTTCTCCCTTAGGTTTTGTTTCTCTCTAATGGATCATTCTTGCGCTTTCTTCTCCGTATTTAAGAACGCGAATAGATGGGTGGGTAGAATACTCGTCTATTCGTCCAGAAATAAGTGCATTGAGAATTGCGGAATATATAAATATTAGACTTTAAATTATGAAGGTATTACGATAATTTTTTTAAAAATAATTTCTGATTCTCTTTACTAGTATCTAAAGATATCTTTATGAATAAGGAAAAATTGAACACATTAATATTTTGCTGATTAAAATTAGTGGAATTTATTGTGCGAACTAACTTGGATAATTTTTTTCAGGAGCTTGCTGTGACAATTTCTGAGGAGATTGAGCCAAACGAGTTTCAGTCTATGAGCACTCAGGTAGGAAAATACTTTAGTAGGGCTAATATAATGTGGAAACGGTTTTAAGAAAAAGTAAATGTGACTTGTTTTTCTCCAAGATAAGGGTATTTTCTGCGTTCATCGAAAACAGTACATCGAAATAACAGACATCACAAATACAATTCCCAGAAGAAAAATCATTTATAGAAGAAAAATTCCTCGAATGGCAAGTTAATAAAAAATCATCCGAATAATATTTCGAAGAAAATTTCAAAAAACAGCTATTCATCGTGAAAAGAATTTATCGAAAAAAAAATCATTCATCGATAATTTTTGACGGGTTATTTTTCCATAGTTCACCGAAACGATTATTTTCTTTCGAAATATCCTTTTAATGTTTTCGGTAAAATTATATAACATCACCTAATTTGGAGATAACAGGATTACGTGGTCAGCAAGGATTCTAATGACTATTTTGTTCGATTTAGAATATTGTTTTTATTATTATTATCATCACCACCAGAGAACTCTAGGGAGTCAAGGACTCATCGAGGTAGGTCATAGATCACCCATACCAGATGTTGTATCTTCTCTTCAGCTCATTCACACTGGATGCACTCACTACCTCAACATGCGAACTGTTCCATTCACTGCTCTGTGAGTGGAGCAGTTTAGCAATTAACCATTAACTGCACACAAACCTAACTTCCAGAGATGGACAGTTGTCTTCTCCCTACCTTCCATATAACGAAAATCTTCATTAGTTGATATAACATCTTTTCAGAAATGTATATACCTCTATCATATCACCACTTCTTCTGTTCATGAGAATCGACAGTTCTTATACTCAAACTATCGACATAATCTACATTCCATAAACAGATATAAGCTGGATTATAGAATGTAGCTCTTCTCGCAACCCTTTTGAAGCTTCTTTATTCCCTTGGAATCCAGGAGACCAAATCTGCGCACAGTAGTCCAGGTGTGGTTGTATCAAGGTCTTGTAGAGAGGAAAAATAACTTCCTTATTCTTATACGTAAATATTCGTTTCAATATCTCAATTGTCCTCTGAGCCGTATTGCAATTTTTGCAATGTGACCTTTGAACTTCAGTTTCCTATCCACTATAACTTCAAGATTTTCTTGTAACATAATTTCTTGCCTCATCAATTTCTTGTAACATAATTCCACCAATATGATATGCGTTTGGAAACCTTACCACGCCGAAGTACTTAATTTTACACTTAATAACAGTGAATTGATTGACGTTATCATTTGCCCACTGTTACAGATTATTCAACTTATGCCTTAGGCGTCGTATATCAGCAGTATCTTTGATTGTTTTACCTCTCTTTGCATCATCAGCAAACAATTGAACATCTCCTGTCAGGTCCTTCCAAATATTATTAATGTATACACGAACAACAATGGTCCGAAGACTGTTCCCCCCCCGAAGTACAAAACAGTGCACTTTAAATTAGGTAGATTTACGGTGCTCCGTAAATTTCTATCCATACTCCGATATTAATCAGCAATGTTCAGTCTCTATTTCATAGCAAGACTGATTTAGTTGTCGGTACTGACATGTTTAAAATTACACTGATTACCACTGTTGTCATTGGACAAAAAAATTACAGGTACTCTTGTAAATATGTCAGTAATTAATCGACTTCACTAGAAAATCAAATCCTCATCTATAACAAATTAGATTTTTTTAAAAAATTAGTTTTTTTTTTTTTTTTTGAAAATCCGTGAGAGACAAATATCACTAATGTTACCAAAACTGCTAATCACAAATCATAAAGTCTATGAAAACAGTCCTTTTTGTTTTGTTTTTTATGCAAAATGTTATTACTCACTCTGATAAGAAAGAGAATTATAATACATGCTTGGTACCGTCAGTTTTCAGCATATCACAATTACCTCAGAATAATTTCAGCTTTACCTTTAAAAAAATCTAAATTTTGAGCTAAATAAGAGAGAAGCGTAAAAATATTAAAAGTGGGCACTTAAACAGAACATGATTTTTGACATGATACATACATTGTGTATGATTCATTTCATACACAAACTGACACAAACATTGTGAGTCAGTTGTTTTTTACAACAGAGAGGTTTAAAACATTAATTCGCAGTTAACTGTAAAACCTATGTTGCAGCAATCGATGAGTTATCGGCGAATGTCGTTATTATTTGTTCATTTGTTAATTGTTGCTCGATGAATTGTGTTTTTTAATTATTTTTCCATATATCTTAGTACTTGATCCGTTAAGCAAATTTTATTGTAGAAATTGTTCCATAATTCAAATATTTTCAACATATAAACTCGGCAAGTATAGCATTTTCTTTCTGAAGTACATAATTGCTGAGTCATAGTCACTGAGGAGTACGTCCTGTTTTTATTTAATTTATGTGTTTGTTTTAATTAATTAATTTTTTTTTGATCGCGAAAACATCATCAGATATTCTTTTTTTTCACTGGTCATTTGAAGTTTGTATAAAAGACACGAGGTGCTACCTCTGGGAATTAAAAGAAAATGTGCAATACATCCGTATTCTTTGTAGTCATATATACTTGGTATATATGACTACAAATGTATACACATTGTAGCCAAAACGGCCTGGACAGAGAAAGTTGAATGAACTTGTTTCGGAGCGCCTTTCATATAATTATTTATTAAATGCACGTGATGTAATTATTTTTGAATATCTGAAATTTATTTTTCATGAAATTAATATAATAGAGACCAAATCTGCGCAGCATCACTTGACATCATCTAAGTGTATCAATTATAATATTACATATTTCTTTTTTTTCATATATTTATATGAAATATGAAATATATGAAAAATTTCATATTTGACTGAAGATAAATAGGTTACAGTAAATTCAGAGTAGTGCGATATATATAACTACTTTTCATATATTTTTCCAGGAAGCCTTGAAATGGTTGGAGGCTTCTCAAAAGTCCAGTGAGAAATTTAAAGAATTCCTCGCAAGACATGGACATCGATGTGTCATGGAGGTGAGTAGATGTGATCAGTGTTGCATACGTTCAACATTCATTTATTAGTGAAGTTTTGTCATTGATATGTCAAAGAAAGTTTTCTCTAGAAACCTCAAGTAGTTGTAATAATTCAGATTTCAGATAAATTTCAAGAAATTTTATTTATTCGTCCTTTGACATGTTTTTTACTGTCTACATTTATTCTGAGAAGTTCATTCAATTTATTCTTCAAATTCCCGACGAGTACTCCTTAATGTGCAGCATTCTTGCAGTATTAACTGCAAGACAAACATTTCCTATTCTTGCGATTTAAAGTCGCAGATCGTCGAATGAAATGACCACATCACGCGCGCGCGCGCACGCACGCACGCACGCACGCACGCACACACACACACACACACACACACACACACACACACACACACACACACACACACACACACACACACACACACACACACACACACACACACACACACACACACACACACACACACACACACACACAACACGGATGTTCTCTCTCGCTCTCTTAAGAATCATAATAAAATACCGCGTCGCAGTAGATCCAGTACCGTGACTTATCGTTTTTTTTATAATTTGTCATATGATTGCTGTCATTTTTCCCTCACTGGTTTCCACCACTGCTCGAAAAGTAGAAACCTGTAATAAAAGAGCAGAATCAACATGAGTCGTCTGGGTCAGTAAATCCTACCTTGTTGATTCCGATGAGGTGAACAAGGAGGGATTGATGCAGTTTGAGGCTTCTTACGGCACCATTTTTATGCAACACAACCAATCTTATCCCACACTCGCAAACCAGTACAGTCAAGCGTTTATCTGACATTGTGTTCTTGTGCAGTCAAATGTTTCATACTGCTTTCTATTGATAACAAATTGCACAAAATATTTTTAATTGTTTATTCAAGATCGAGGATAAAATATGATCTTGACCCATAGCTCATACAGACTCGAAATACCTTTGAAATCATTAAAGATGACTCCAGGAACAGGAGACTGTCTTGAAACATTAAATATGTCATGACATATCTTCTCATTCCCTTAAAAATGGTATCACTGGTGCGGTTTCTTACCACATAACATTATAAATGCTTTGCACAAGAGGCAATCTCAGAAAATATTAACGGAGAAATTAGAATTCAGTTAGTGTTTGAGATGCTGCAAACACATGAAAGCTATCGCTTCCAAGTTGATTGACCAACAAATGCTCTTAGCTCTGCAATTACGTTTTTCCCATCATTTCAATGAGAATGTGAAGTCTTCATTGTAGCTTGCGCTAGATGTATGTTAGATTAATGACCCAGGCATTTCCCAGAAACTACAATGATTATGAAGAAATTTCTTCAGAATTTAAAATGAATGCAAAAAAGATGTAAGAAGTATATAATTAACTTCACAATTAAGTCTATGATATTTAACAAAATTATCTCCAATGTTAGCGATCAGGACTGACACCGAAGCGAAATTATTCCCTGGTAGTAATTTTAATTACGTCATACACAACTCACCGTGAATACCAATTCCAATTTGTTACTAAAGTAGCATTTCATGTCTACAGAAATTAGTAATGTTCTCGTCCTTTATGTAAAAATATTTGTGCCAGTTTTTCTGTACTACCTTAAATAAAACTGGTGTGCTACTCATTTTAAACTGAATGTCAGTGGTTTGTTTTAAATTAAAAAAAATAGAACTAGCATGTTTATATTAAGCAATCAACTTCCCTTTTTATTTCTAGTATGATATGTTCTCACATCCTTGGCATGCAGACCCGAAACCTTTGGTGAATACTTTGCAAGTGAGGATTTCTTTTTATTAATTCTTTTTATTATTAATTGATTAAAACCTAATTAAAACAAACATTAATACGGAGGATGTTCAATGTAATAAACAGGAGAAATCTAGCAGATTTTTCCCTATTGAAAGTTTGTATCAACGTGTATCTTAGTAATTTAGTCACGTACTGTAGTTCTCAATTCATTTTTGTCTTTGATCTCGAGAACAGTATTTCATTGTGTTGTTGGATGCTCACTATGGGATTTTGTCGAAAATGTGCTGGTTAAGTTTCCGGAGAAGTACGATTGCTTCCATTTAATTTCGGGCATCAAGAGAACTACTATTGGAGAATACTGATGCTGAATTTTGACTGTATTTGTATATTCTATAATTTTTTTTATTGGAAAAATATCATTAATTAGAGTAAACAGACGTTTGCTGAAAAATGGATTACTTGATATTGTATCAGAACGTGATGTTAATCACCAAGTTCAAAACACTGTGCTGAACAGCACAACGCACTCCTGCAACAAACGGACTATTTGATGCTAAATGAAGCGAACTTTTTTCCGTTCGATTTGATTCATGGCTCATTATGAGCCATCAATGAACTTCTGTTGTTGGATGTTCAATCCTGATATGCTCAAATATGCTGTTTCCAACGAAGAAGCAACGACTATTCCCGTAGAGTGACTACTCATAATGAGCTTTTATGAAGCAGCAGTTAAATTGCCAACTCTGTTTTCGGTAAATATATAGTGTAGACTTGTCGGTAATCCGTAAAACATTAGCTGAATGTTGAAAGTGTTCAACGGTTATCTCAGTCTGGAATCGAGAAGGGATTTACTTGTCCAAATAGATCTACCAATCTTAATCCTTTATTGTAGAAGTGAAAGTTTTTTAATTACAGTAAAAGCAACTGTATTGGCTGTTCAGTCCGGTGAACGACAGTATGACAGTAAAACCACCCTGTCACCGCCGGCTGTTGTATTGTTATTACAATACAACAGCCGGCTACCACACTGGCTACCACACTTTCAGATCCTTTGCCTTAGACAGATCACAGAAAAGAACGAATAATTTAGACTTCCTCTGGTAATGTGTTTCTTAGACTACTCTAAAGCTTTTGACTGTTTTGACCATGTGAAACTGTGGGAAGTAATGGAAAGAATGGGCTCTCCTCAACACGCTATCAGGTTGATAGCCAACTTGTACAGGGAGCAAGAAGCAAAGGTAAGAACCTGTGAGATTAACTGATTGGCTTCAGGTTGGAAAGGGAGTTAGGCAAGGAAGTTTACTTTTTCCTTACTTGTTTAGTATCTATGCTGAAGACATAATGCGTGAAGTATTGGATGGGCTCAAGAGATGAAATTAGGATTGGTGGTAGATTGATCAGTAATCTGATGAATGGTGAAGATACCGCATTCCCTGTAATGACAAGGTAGTACTACGACAAATTCTGACAAAGTTAGTGTGGTCAGTAATAACAGCGGACTTCAGCTCAATCTTAGCAAGACAAAGATTATGGTTCTCAAAGGAAATACAGACAGGGAAACTGTCGAGAAACCAGTGTACCTTAATGGAGAACGAATTGAGGAAGTCAGCAATTTCGAGTACCTGGGATCCATTGTGTGAAGAATTGCTGTTCAAAATACGTCAGAAGAAGATTAAGAATGGCTAAAACAACAAACTGAGACTTGTCTACAATCTCGAAGAATGGATCTATGTCCATGGGAACAAAGTTGAGGATTTTGAATGCAGTTGTTTTTCCAACAACGGCTTATGAATGTGAGACTTGGAACCTAAAGAAGTCAGATAAGAAACGGATAGCGACTTTTATGATGGGGTGTTACAGAAGGCTGTTGAGAATATCATATACTGAAAGGCGCAAATGAATATGTGTTAAGAAAGATCAGTAGAACTTTAAGGTTCCGTAAGGATCTTGACAGAACAGAAGAAATTTTAAATATTACAGAAGGTAAAGTTCTTGGAAAACGAAGAGGAGGCCGTCAATGAGATGGATGGATGGTGTGTGTGTGTGTATGTGTGTGTGTGGAGTGACTGATCTTCGGATAGTTGAAGCCTCCATAAACGCACACAACAGGACTACATTCTGAGGCCTGGTGTGTCACATCACTGAGCATCGGAATGATCGTAAGGCGTCCGTGGATGTCCTATGAACAGAAGAAAACCACACTTTCAGTTGAAAATTGTTTGTGTCTGTTCGGCAAAAGACAGACGCAGTATTTGTTCATAATTTATTTTCAAGTAGCTGAATGTTATAATTGAGCGGGATAGATACTCATTCCCCCCCCCCTTTATTTCATATTACAAGTGATATTCAGAGTAATCCGCTTCGCTTTTATGCTGATTATTACTTTTATTGAAAATCAGATAGACCGCATATCGTGACGTTTCGTTATTGTGTCCTGGTAAGCGGCACTTAATGCTATCCGAGTTTAAAAATGGGAAACTTATTAAGAGCCAGGAAACCAGTCGAATTATGTCTATATTTTGAATGTTTCTTCATTTTCATAATCTCCGCTCCGTTGTTTTGTCTAAATAGAAAGCAGGCAATAACAGTGCCTCGCACGCGCACATGCACGCGCACACACACTCATCATATTTCTCTGGTGCTCTCCCGGGAGTTTTACTTTTTAGTATGTTACATTCGTTCTTGTTCAGAACAGTGAATAACGCATCGCGTCGTCGTCTTGTCCACTGCACGATGGATATCGACTCTTCGGATGGAGAGACTTAAGTTTCAGTTCATCTAGAACGCGGGGAATGTTTCAAGGGCCGTTTAGCTGAAAATGCGGAGGCAATAGGCCATATTCTTCGAACTTGGATTTTTACTCCTTTACACAGACAAACTCGCATAACATAATGCCTACAATTAATAAACACAATATACAGATTTCGCAGCGTTATGTGTCGGCTGTATTTCCTAGAAATCAGCCATCAAGTATACTAAAATTAATGTTTAATTCGAGATTGTATTTCTTTCTTATTCGGCAGGAGTATTTTAAACATTTTACCACTAGTTTTACTACAAACTCCATCTTAAAACAGCTCGAATATTTTTGTAAAATAAATATTGTATTTTTATATAAATTTATGTAAAGTAATTAACTTGTTTTCAGAAATCCGTCGGTAATGTAAAGAGAACATCAGACGAGAAAAAAGGTTCCGCCACTGATGAAGCGCTGGATAAGAGCTTTCCTTCTCTTAGTTTCAGAACAAGGTAAGGTCACATTGCATGTACCAAATGACGTAGCGTTAGATTACAATCTAGAGTGTGAACGGTAATACTAACTTGGTTTCAACGAATTATTTACTCTCGGAGTTATTTCATTGAAACTAACGATGGATAATTTGCCTTAAACTTTGGTCTACAATTTTATGTGATCACGTTAAAAATAATAATAATAATAAAAAGGTCATCTGCTGCACATCCGCCAACGTTCAGGTAAACTCAGTACGGATCAGAATAGAACTAGAAGGTAATGTTGATGAGCCCGTACTCTTCAGCCGCATCTGTCTTGTCTTCAACATCCGACACCAAGTGAAAGATAGAAGTAATATAGTGTAGAGGTCTGTGCTATATAGCGAGTGTCCCAAGATGTTGAGTAAGCGTAAGAGTTCATGAATTTCTTTGTGAGTGTTCACTATCATTTTATTTATAGCGTATGATGATATAACGGCCCTGAGGCCCTTTGACGGGGAAGTACGGCACCATCCCAATCCCCCTTAATTTTATTCCGGCTCGGGAGACAGCTGCAGAATCAGGCCTACGACTTGGTCTTAAGTGTTCCTGACTGTAATCCGTGTGTGTTCACTGGGCCAGTTTACCTGCTTGTGGGAGGAAAAACTAGATAAACTGCGGGAAAACCCCTGCTGCCAACCCCGACTAACTTGTCTATGTCTGATAAAGATCCTTAAGCTGCTTACGTCGGCGACGAGAATCGAACCCAGGGCACTTCTTTCCCAGGCATATTGTTGCGAAGGGCATAGCCACTCGGCTAACCACGGGGACTGCATTACCATGATGAAGAAAAATGTCAGTAAAAACTCTTGCAATCAACGCTTTCAATTTTTGATGTTTATTTCAAGCACAAAGTTCTAATTTATTTATTCAGTAATGACAGTAATCAAGAATACCGATTGCATTACATAAGCTCTCATGTCTCTAAAAGCGATGTTCAGGTTGTAGACATAGTGGACGGGTCAAGTATATAATCTCATTTTTGAACTCTACTGAAATCCACTCGTCCCCATTAATAACTTTCATTCGCCGATGATTGTTAATCGATGAAGAGTTTAACGCAATTTTCGAAGATCGCTTTAATTGAGATGTGAAACGTTATATCTAAATTCGTGAAAACAATGAATGATAATGTTGTAAAATTATGCTATCTCATCATCAAGAAGAGAGCGAGCACGATGTCGTAGAGTAGAAATGATCCCAAGCTTCTGAGGAGGATAATGATGGGAAGGACACACACTAACAGATATCTCCGCGGTGATTCCTATCATTATCGTCCTTAGAAGCTTGGGATCATTTCTACTCTAGGATCTACTCCAGGACATCGTGCTCGCTCTCTTCTTGATGATGAGATAGAACTTAATAACGAACTCAATTTTCTCAAGTCTACTTTTCAAATAAATGGTTATTCTCCAAAAACTACTGATAAATTCTTATTTAGTCCTCCCGGTCGCCGTAATGAAGAGACTAATAGTGTAACAGGTAATATTTCTATATTATACATAAGCTCTGTCTCACCCAAATTAGCCAAGGTTCTTAGAAAATACAACATAAGAACTTTATTTACTCATTTTGATAATCTTTTTATAAAGATGTACAACAACCGAATAAATCAATCTTCACACACACACACACACACACACACACACACACACACACACACACACACACACACACACACACACACACACACACACACACACACACACACACACACACACACACACACACACACACACACACACACACACACACACACACACACACACACACACACACACACACACCTATATATATATATCTAGAAAGATTTTTCACTTGGGTATATTATGTATTTCAGATATCAAGAAATTTTATATAAACTTGGTTTTAATCCTATTTCCCAGGTAAGCAAACAGACATAAATGTCAAGTTTGCGCCTGCACATAGTGCAAGACTAAGGCAACTCGTGGTAAAGGTACATTACGCTCGAATCACTTTCCTTAGTATTTTTCCCCTAATGCAAAGCACATTCCCTTGCAGAGATGTATGATGATATGCATTAAAGGCAGGGGTCACTAATAAGGTCAAAGCACCTTGTGGAAACTTGTTTACGTAAAATTCATATGAGCTCTGCATAATTTCAACCTTCGTATTTCAGGTCTGGCTCCCACTGACGAGACTTCAATAAAGGTCGAAACCGGTCAGAGTAGTGATCCCTGCTTTAATGCATAGCATCCTACATCTCCCCAAGGGGATGTGCATTGCATTAGGGGAAAACTACCAAGGAAAGTGATCGGAGCGTAATCTACCTTTACCACGCGTTGCCTTAGTCTTGCACTGTGTGCAGGCGCAAACTTGACATTCTTGTCTGTTTGCTTACCTGGGAAATAGGATTAAAACCAAGTTTATATAAAATTACTTGGTATCTTGAATATATATATATATATTCGTCAAAAATGACTTTTTCAGGTGTGTGGGAACACTCAAAGGAAATAAAAAAAGAAAAACACTCTGCCATTATAATAACAGACTTGTAAATACTGAAGTTAAGTTCGAATTGTCATTATAGTTCGTGCTGTAGTTCTATTGTTGTTCATATTCGAGCGTGTGAGGTCACGCGTACGCCAGTATCTAATGGCAGAACTATGACAGTCAGGTAGACTATAACTAAGGTTGCTGTTGATGTGCGACGAGGATAAGATAATTTCTTTGGATTCAGCTATGCGCCGTTCCACTTCATCGTGACAAATATAAACGTTTGATGTTGCATTCCAATCTATTTCGTGTTGGCGGCATTCGTCGTTTGTGTTCACTGAGAATAAGACGTGAATTGAGAATGCGCTTGCTCTGATTCTGTTGTATGAACTGTCTCTATGATGCTCCTCCAGCCATAAGAGGATTGACTTCTCAGAACCAGAAGAATCAGAGACCAGAGTATATGGTCTCCCACAATCACATATTATTTTATATACACTGGGGAACTGAAGATGGTTATGAGCTTGTTTTGGGTGACATAGAACTGACCTTAGTTTCGGAAGAGTTGAAAAACACGTTTTTATATTAAATTTCTTCAAAATTCTTCCTTGTTTCCGGGAGAGTGAGCTGTGATAAAGTAAAGAAATATAATTCTGAGGGTTGTTAGGAATCTCTGTGTTGTTTTAAAGTAGTTGCTTCTTTATGTTTTTTGAAGAGTATCCATTATTAGAGAAAGTTCTTTCTAGCTATTTTAGTTCAATTTTTAGTTCTTCTTCATCGGACAATACTGAGCGTGCACGGTGAGCCAATGTGGAAATGATGCCTAACTTTTCTGTAGGATAGTGACATGAGGATGCGCGCTCTGAGTGTATGTGTGTTGATTCCCTGAAGATTGAGATTTTTAAAAAATCAGACATCTTCGTAAGTTTCATGTCTAGAAATGAAAGGGAACAATTTTCTTCAATCTCGACGGTGAAATTTATGTCTTGGTTGAAGTTGTTTAAATGATTTAGAAAGATGTAAAGATTATCCACACCATGCTCCCAAATAAGGAATATATCGGCCATATAACGGAGCCATGTTCTAGGTTTTAACCTTGCTTTAGAGATGGATGTTTCCTCGAAATCCTCGAAGAAAATGTTGGAGAGTATTGGAGACGGGGGTCTGCCCGTAGCTCGTCCTTTATTCTGTTTATAAATTTTCTCTTGGAACTTAAAATACCCCGAATTAATATAGCGTGAGAAAAGAGCAAAAATTTAGAGATCGTGTTTTATAAAATGCTGAGAACATCTAGCGTTGGAACATTTGTTAAAAGTGCTACAACATCGAAGCTCGCCATAATATCGGAATTCTTGGGCTTCATACCTTTAATTTTGGAAACGTAGCCCGTTGAATTTTAAATATAAGAGGAAGATTCTACTAGACCCTTTAAGGATGATGCTAGATATTTTGATAATTTATATGTCGGTGAATTAATACTATCAACTATTGGCTTGAGCGGACAATTTTCTTTATGCAGCCTTGGAAGGCCGTATAATCTTGGAATAAGTGGATGTAAAGACCGAAGAGAAAGACGTGGTGTTTTGGAAGTTCCGTTATCGTTTTAAGGAGATTATTTGTTCGATTATGTATCTCTCTTGTTGAGTCTCGATCTAGTTCAGAGTAGGTATCTGATTTTAATAACGCCAGGAATTTCTAGTGATAAACTGTTTTGTTTAGTACGACCGTTGCATTTCCCTTGTCTTCTAGGAGGAAAATAATATCTCTGTTCCTTTTAAGTTTTTTGATGGCTAGTCTTTCACCAGGAGAAACGATGTAGATTGGAAGTACTTATATACTTAGTACTTCTTCAGGACTAAGGGTAGGAGATGATTTGTTTATCATTAATTTTTTAAGGACTTATGACGAGGATATATCCCAACTTACAAAAGAGCATATTCTCTCAAAAGTCTTAATTTTGTTCCTTCGCCAAACTCCATCCCTAGAGAAGTGCTTCTTACGAAGATAGAAAAAGCTAGCTCACTTCTTCCTACAGCAGACGCAAGGTTACTTCGTATGGAGGCAATATTTGCGATTAACAACAAAATCCCCAATCGACAACATTTCTCCTGGTGAAAGATAAGACATCAATAAACTTAAAAACCCAAAGGTGTACAAAGAAAATTGTCCCCTCAGGAAAATAGTTGATAGCACTGGTTCACCCACATATATATTATCAAAATATCTAGCATCCTCCTTAAAAGCTCTAGTAGGAAAATCTTCCTCATCTATTAAAAATTCAACGGACTTTGTTTCCAAAATTAAAGTTATAAAGCTCAAGAATTCCGATATTATGACGAGCCTTGACATACGATGTTCTCAGCATTTTAGAAAAGAAGATCTCTAAAACGAGTTTTGCTCTCCTCTCACACTGCATTAATTCAGGGTATAGTTCGAAGAGAAAATTTATAAACAGAATAAAGGACTAGCTACGGGCAGCCCCCTGTCTCCAATACCCTCCAATATTTTCTTGGAGGATTTCGAGGAAAAATCCATCTCTAAAGCAAGCTTAAACCTAGAACATTGTTCCGTTGTGTGGACGATATATTCTTTATTTGGGAGCATGGTGTAGGGAATCTTCACACTTCCTAAATCATTTAAACAACTTCCACCAAGACATAAATTTCACCGTCGAGATTGAAGAAAATGGTTCCCTTTCATTTCTAGGCATGAAGCTTACTAAGATGTCTGATTCTTTAAGGATCTCAATCTTCAGTAAATCAACACACACAAATAGATACCTACATGCATCCTCACATCACTGTCCAGAACAAAAATTAGGTATCATTTCCACATTGACTCACCGTGCACGCTCAGTATTGTCCGATGAAGAATTAAAAAAATTAACTAAAATATCTAGAAATAACTTTCTCTAATAATGGATACTCTTCAAAAAACATGAAGAAGCAACTATACCAGCACCATCGAAACAACACAGAGATTTCTAATAACCTCAAATGTTATATTTCTCTACTTTACATCTCGCTCTCCCGGAAACTAGGAAGAATTTTGAAAAAAATTAATATAGAAACGCGTTTTTCAACTCTTCGGAAACTAAGGTCAGTTCTATGTCACCCAAAACAAGCTCATAACTATCTTCAGTTCCCCAATGTATATAAAATAATATGTGATTGTGGGAGACCATGAACTCTGGTCAGTCTGAGAAGTCAATCCTCTTATGGCTGGAGGAGCATCAGAGAGACAGTTCATACAACAGAATCAGAGCAAGCGCACTCTCAATTCACGTCGTTTTCTCAGTGAACACAAACGACGAATGCCACCAACACGAAATAGATTGGAGTGCAACATCAAACGTTTATATTTGTCACGATGAAGTGGAACGGCGCATAGTTGAATCCAAAGAAATTATCTTAGACTCTTCTCACATCAATAGCAACCTTAGTTATAGTCTACCTGACTAGTTCTGCCATTAGATACTGGCGTACGGGTGAACTCACACGCTCGCATTTGCACAACAATAGAACAACAGCACGGACTATAATGACAATTCAAACTTAACTTCAGTATTTACAAGTCTGTTATTATAATGGCAGAGTGTCTTTTAGTTTTTTTTTTTAATTTGCTTTGAGTGTTCCCACACGCGAAGAAGTCATTTTCGACCAAACGTGTTGTGTGCTTCATTAAATGAACTTGTTGTCTGTTTCTCGGTTTCAGTCAGACAAAAATACACGGCATATCTACGATGATCATATATATATATATATATATATATATATATATATATATAATTAGTGTAATTTTATCTTTTTAGGTATTTCTTGAAATTTCTTCTGTCACAGTGTCGTAAACTTGTCAGACTTAGGGAAAGATCAAAGGTGGGTTGCTCATTTTACCGTGTCATAGTAGCATTATAAGTGTCCAAATATACTGGAAAACTTTGAATAATGTTACATCTTTCAAAGTAATATAAGACTGTATCTTTGCAGATAAGATCTTTTTTAATTCTTGGTAAGCTGAGTTATTTCTTTTCTATTAATTGAACTACAAGCCTTACGATTTTAATATATTCAGATGTCGAAATAAAAATAATGACAGAGAACAAAAAGTAAACTTCTTTTTTTTTCCCCCTCCCTACAGTCTCTGTTAATTAAATGCATAGATGTTTTACGACAAGCCTACCGTCGTCTTGGATATCTGATGGTATTGGAAGGAAGGCTTCCTCGGTCAGACCTGATATTCTTCCTTACATTAGAAGAAATTGAAGAGTTGTTAAACACAAGAAATTCTAGGCTGGTGTCTAAGTGAGTACGAAATGTTTATACCTAACTAATCTAACTAAATCAACCTGTCATCGTTCGTTGTATAGAAATTATTGAAACAAACAGCCGAGTTCGAGCAATTATTTATTGAACAAAAAGAGAAAAATAACTCTTATATCAAGTTCATCATCGTGAATACATGTATATGAACGAATCACAAGCTAAGGTATAGCACAAAAAAAAAACAGAAAAAAGTACCGAACTTAGACATTCCTTCAGTACACGCGCTAAGAGATATGCTATTCGACTTCATGCACATGAATAGAAGAGCACGCGTAGAGTCTACGCCATTACCTTTAACTGTAGCAATGGTGTTATGTTGGAAGAAAAAACGTTTATTGTTCAGCATTTTCGTTCATACGGAGTTTGAAGAGCAAATGGTTCAAACCTACGACATGTTTGATAGCAGTTTGTTCGTCGTTTCCGTAAGCGTTCCCCAAGCAATAATATCAATCGTTGCCTTAATCGAGAGGTTCCGACGTACCGGGAGTGTTCTGCTGCAATACAAAGGGGATTCGAGGAGACCACGAACTGTTAACACAAATGAGAATCGCGGGCGTGTTTGCAGCAAGTAGGTCTTTCTGCCAAACGTACTCAACGCCAAACAGCGGTAAAACGTGGGACACCGAGGCGGTCACTACAGAGAATCCTTAAATCTCTGAGTGTCTTTCCGTACGTCATTCAGGTGGGCGGTGTTTAATAGCAACGGATTACACTGCACGGCAGGAATACTACAGGAAGATTCATCTTTCCTTCCTTCATAATGTCTGGTTCTCGGACGAAGCGCATTTCCGTCTAAGCGGTCATGTAAACAGGCGAACGTACAGGTTTTTTTTGGTTTCTCGAGGCCTGAAATTGCTCAAGAGGAACTTCTTTACAGCCAGAATACCAGAGAATGGTATGCCGTTTCCCGCCACTGCATAATTTGACCCTACTTCATTGAAGAAGGTGATGTTACGGTCATCTTGAATTACGAAGGCTATATCGAGAATGCGTTTGTTCCGTTCACCCAGAATTTGCATAGGATGTGTGGTGCAAAAACTTTTCATTTCATGCCCCGGTATTGCACCAGAATGGAGCAGCCTATCAAACATCAGGTGGTTCTAAAGACTATTTATCAGAACACTTTCCCGGAAGGCTCATTTCGAGTTGCATACCTATACCCTCCTTCTGTACCCTTCACGTTCTCCTGATTTCACATCACTTGATGCCTTCATTTGGGGTATGTTGAAAAACGGATATTCAAATATGACCCGGCTTCAAATCTTGATGAAGTAAGGGAAAAAATTACACGATATGTCCAACAGATGTCCCAACCCTTGTTCTCCAAGATGACAGAGAACCTTCGCATGCGCTACGAAACCTGTCTTGAAAGACAAGGTGGCCATATCGAGCACGTAATCTACCGTCGTTAATGCTTTATTCGACCAAGATTCTACCAATAGCTGTGAATATACATATCGTCATGTGTAAACATATTTTTCTTTGTTAATAAACCCGTTTACACAATAACATATATTGCTGTAGTTATTCAGTATGTTTTTGCGCCATACTGTATTATAATGCATCTTAGTAAGCATATTAGTTCTGTTAATTAGCATGATCTATGGTAAGGGAAAGAAAAAGACCAAGAGTAAAATTTAATTGAAAGTTTAAATTAAAAAAAGGAAAGAAATGACTGAAAATTGAATTATTAAGAATTAAGTACTGTAACCGCATCATTGGCAGTGCATTAAATTCTCTACATTCCTGTGAGGTGGGATTGCCTTCATCTTCCCTTGACAACAGGTTTTCTTGTGCTTGGAAGTTTTGCAGTTTTGCCATTTTACTCTTCTGTTCTTCTAGCCTGCATGTTCTACGCGTTGTAGATGGACCCCTTCATGCTCTTGGAATTATCGATTCATCATGATTAATAAGAATGATGAAAGTAGATCAGCAGCATCAGACGGCATTCCTTGGGTCAGGATGGAAAAAAAAAGTGGAGTTAAAAATAAGCTTAATAACTTCTGAAGAATGATCAATTGGATGGAAGGAAACCAGAGAATAGACAAGCCGTTTATTTGTTTATTCGCTCTGATGCCATTTATAAGGCATAATTAAATGGTTTTAGAAGTAATCAAAGATTAATTTGTAATTTTACCAATCGAAAAGAAATCTTTATTTTACCAACCCGAATATTTGATATGGAAGAGATCGTCATTAATTTACGACTTGGTTTTCCTTCAGCACAAGTTACTTCCGGTAACGCATTTTACTATAATCAAGAAACGTGACTCTAATCAGTCTGCATATTGGTTTTTCCCTTATAGTATTCGCACCTGTCGTTTAACTAATGAAACTAAAATATGACGAATCATTTTTGGGGTCGCATCTTTCTCTCATAATAGTACGGAAGACGGATAACTTCTTAACCACTAAACTGTGATATATCGAATTTTCGGTTTCATAAGAATAGAAGATATCTTTGGTTATTTTAGTCAGCCTAAAAATTCCAATCCAGCATTCGATATCTTTTAAAAATTTAGAGTTCTCTGAGTAGTAAGTTTCGCATTTGTTAATCAGTGACGACCTTCATACGGTTTAATTAGATGCTCTAACAATGGCAAAGAATTTTTTTCCAACTTCAGGTGTCTTCCATTACTGCGCTATTTAGACATGTTCAGAGTAATTCTCTGCAGCAGTAAATTTCAATCTGTGACCCGCACCAAGTGGGGAGAGACCCTTACTAGGTGGACGCAGAGCATATGAAAATATTATTGTTTATTTTCGAGCACAATTCCCGCAGGTACTCAATATTTCATCAACTAATTTCAATCTGTAGTTTTAAAACATTTGCAACACTTCCATGTTTATTTCTTTAACATTATTGCATTATAAATTACCACTGTGGATATGACTACAGTGTCGCCACTACATTATCAAAATTTGATTCTACGTAACGTTTAAGATTCTTATTAAATTCTCCGATGCACAATTGTTCTGTACATTTGTGTTGTATATGGTGGTGTATAAGTCACGAAGAGGGGGTTTTAAAATGCGAATAACGTTTTTGATTATTAATATTATAATTTTTTTCAGGTATTCTAAGGAATATTTGGGAAATTAATCACGGGAAAGATCACAGCCCAACAACGAAACAAAATCGAAACAATTTTATTTTGAAAATCAGCATTCCATTCAAGTAAAGAGCATATCGCCACCATTTTAATGGCAGAAGTGCTCCCTCGGAAACAACGATTCGTCGCCTGATTGAACAGTTCCAGCAACAGGGTTCCGTAAGTGACTTACTACGATCCGGGAGACCCCGTTCAGCCAGCAGAGAGAAAAGCATTCAACGTTTTCTTCTCTCTCTCTGGCTGTACTTCTCCAAGATGACGACCGTAATGCAATGAAGGACATCGGGGAGCGATATCGGGGCATGATGGAAACTTTTATGGCTCTTGTGGTAGAGGACAAATCCAAGATGTAGCTCCAGCAAGATGGAGCTACTGTCCACACCGGTAGACCCAAAGTGGAACTCCTAAGGAACATTTTTGGAGAGCGGCTTCGCGAATTTCTCGAAGATCAGAAATTAATTGGCCATCACGGTCTCCAAATCTGAAGGTTCTCGACTTCTTTCTATGGAGGCACCTGAAGGAAAAGGTGTATGTGAACAAGCTCCAGACAATACAAAAGCTGAATGACAACATCCGTCCAGAAATGAGGGCGCTGCAGCCAGACACATTAACAGCTACTATTCAACATTCCTTAGAAAGGGCCCGTTTTTGTAAAACCGAAATGAAAGACATTTACTTGATGTTTTTCATAACTAATAAAAAATCTTGGGGTACTGTATTTCATTATAACAAAAAATAATTAAAATAATTAATAATTAAAAAGCTATTAAGTTTTTAAATAACTTCGTGCCTTGAGGCCACTTTGTATATCATACTTCTAATTTTGCTGGGCCGTTATTCTACAGATGCATTCATTTTCAAATATATTTGAAAGTTTTTTTGAAAAGAAGGTAAATAATTTTTTATCTTCCGTTCAGATTTGAAATACTGCGAACTGTTTTGTTGTGACAGAAAAATTGTTGAGAAATTTCAAAAAGAATTTTTCTGTCAAAGTTGATTCCATAAATCTTGATGAAATATATACTGATGAAACCCACCATCTTATTAAATATTTTTGTAATACACTTTTATGTGCTATTTCCTTTACTTTGATCTGAAGTATAACTGGGTACTATCAAAAACTCTAAGAATATTTTACTAGAAAAAAATTACATACTAAGAAAATATTGTTCAATATAGCTTTATCAAAAGTATAAGGGAAAATAATTTTCTAACAAAAAGAGGAAAAGTTTGGAAACCTCTACTGTACACTCCATTGAAACGACTGTTGACACATGATTATATTGCATCAAAACCTAAACTGCACACATCGCAATAGTGCGTGTCCATCCCTCCCCCTTTTTAGATTGAGAAGAAGATGTGTAGAATTTTCTCTTTGCAATACAAGCGAATAATTATTACCTTCCTTATTCAGTAGGAATGAAGAAAAGATGAAACTTCAAACAATGGTTTGAAAACGGGAGATGAAAGTTTCGGACATGCGATCTTTTTTTAACAAAATAAATATTTTTTTAAGGCGTGAAGTAATATCTCTCCACACACGTACACACACACACACACACACACACACACACACAAAGGGAGTTATGTCTGTAAACACTCCATGCACACACCTATCTACTGATAAAAATATTATTATTACATAACACCTCCAGGGAGTCCAAAGACTCATCGAGGGAGGACACCTACTCTACAACTCTCTGTCTCCACATACTACAATGAATCAAACTAAAACATCGCCATCTACCTCCCACCAGCACCACTAGTATTTTCACAACCATCCATGCCGAGGGCGGGACTCAAACCCACAGCCTTTTGGCTGGACAGCGGATACGTTAACCATTCGGCCAACCAGGCCGGTAAACTTATATTTAAATTTTTATAATTACTTTATTTATCCGCATCATTTTCTTTTTAGAGCGATGAGACGTTATAAGGTCCACGATGAATTGAGCGATCTCAGATTTCAAGAAGTATCTTCAGGAATTCCTAAACCGGTGAGACGTGTTTAAGAAATCACTTTCTTTTCTCTTAAAATGTTCGTATTACAAGTATTGGTTTCTTTCCAGCATTTAAATGTATTTATCTTAAAAGACTAATAGTTTATCACAAATGTTAAGTGAATCTCGTTAATTTATTTTACTTATCTTAGTATTAGAAATAAAACAAGAGAAATGTTGTAGAAATAAATAAATCTTTTAATTAAAAAAATTCAAACAAATTATATATATAAAATTTTGTTTTAAAAAGATTTCAAAAGAGATGCTCTCTTTCTCACACATGTATACAAGTTTAACTTCAGATAGAACAAAATTAAGTTTAAAGGTATACGACCAAAAACATTGTTTTGTTTGTAGATCTTTAAAACAGTTTTCTTTGTATAATAAAATTAGTTTAATCCTTTATCCAAGTGTGAGCAAACAAAGTTTGCGCCTGAAAGTATCTTCAGGACTGGATTAAGGTGATACAACACCAGAACAACTCGTTGCAAAGGTGGAGCAAGCTACCAACACTCCTGTCTCAGTATCTCCTATAATGCAAAACACATCTCCTTGCAGATATGTCTAATGTTATGCATTAAGGGAAGGGCCACAACCCAGACTAGTTTCGACCTTTATTGAGGTCTCTTCAATGGGAGCCAGGCCCAAGTTGACATACCAGGCTGAAGCATTAGCAGGTCATCTCTACCTATAGGATTTGCCAAATGGTGTGCCACCCTTTTTTTGTACCTTTTTTTGTTTTTTGCAGGACTGGGTTAAGGTGTTGTACCACCTTAACCCAGTTCAGGTGGTACAACACCTTTGCGCCTGAAGATACTTTCAGGCGCAAACTTTGTTTGCTCACACTTGGATAAAGGATTAAACTAATTTTATTGTACTCTAACCAAGTGAAAAATAAACTTTCAACATCTTTCTCTAAATCTAGAGTAATTTATTAAAAAAAAAAAAAAGGTTGGCACACCATTTGGCAACTCCTATAGGTAGAGATGACCTGCTAATGCTTCTGCCTGGTATCTCAACTTGGGCCTGGCTCCCACTGAAGAGACCTCAATAAAGGTCGAAACTAGTCTAGGTAGTGGCCCTTCCCTTAATGCATAACATTAGATATATCCGCAAGGAGTCGTCCTGGTGTTGCACCACCTTACCCCAGTCCTGAAGATACTTTCAGGCGCAAACTTTGTTTGCTCACACTTGGATAAAGGATTAAACTAAATTTATTATAGTCTAACCAAGAGTAAAAAATAAACTTTCAGCATCTTTCTCTAAACCCAGAGTAATTTAGTAAAAAAAAAAAAAAAGGTTGGCACACCATTTGGCAACTCCTATAGGTAGAGATGACCTGCTAATGCTTCTGCTTGGTATCTCAACTTGGGCCTGGCTCTCACTGAAGAGACCTCAATAAAGGTCGAAACTAGTCTGGGTAGTGGCCCTTCCCTTAATGCATAACAGACATATCTGCAAGGAGATGTGTTTTGCATTATAGGAGATACTGAGATAGGAGTGTTGGTAGCTTGCTCCACCTTTGCAACGAGTTGCCCTGGTGTTGTACCACTTTAACCCAGTCCTGAAGATACTTTCAGGCGCAAACTTTGTTTGCTCACACTTGGATAAACAAATTCCCCAGCAGCTGCTATACATTTCATTGGTTCCAAGCCGCTTCAACTTTTTAGAACCTTCAAACTAGTTTAGCTTAATGGTTCTTTCCTTGTAAGGGACGGACGATCAACTTGTGAAATAAAATTTTCAGATAAGGAAAGTAGTTTTATTAGACAGTTTCAGTATATTAAAGTAAAAGTGACAATTTCTCGATACTTACTAGCCGAAATAAGTGCCATTCTTAAACTAGTAAACGGTCTACTCCGTCACTTACGAAAAACAGCCTGTTGGAGATCCATGATAATATAAATTCTGTTACAAACTGTTTAATAAAAACATCAAAATCTTTAAAAAGTTATTTTATTAATATATTTCGTGCATTGTGTCCTACTCTTATGAAATACAGTTTATTTAGTATTGCAGAAAGTTAAGTTAGTTACAAACTGTTTAATAACTTCGAAATATTATAAAAATGATTTTATTAACATAAAATGTTTTTGTGGAGACAAAAGCAAGTGAATTATGACTATAACTTAAATTTCGGAAGATATTCTTAAAAATCTGGATTATGCATTTAGTAAAGTAATGCAGAATTCAGAATTTTCAGAGCTGGATAGGAATTTAATACTTTTAATTATATCTCAACATGTTTCCAATTTTTTAAAAATATAAAATGGCTTAAATTGCGCAACTCACCTCATTAATAAAACATAAAATGCAGTTTGCTTCAATGATTCAGATACTCCACAGATGCGTGTTTAATTGTATGTTAATTACAGTTATATAAATTTTCTTTTCTCGAACAGGCTGTTTCAGAAATTCGGTAATGTTCGTTGCATTCTGCAGTAATAAGGGGTTTCCATAAAGACATCGACTTTAGATAATTTTGAGTCATCCTAGCTTATATACACGTATTATTTTATTTCCCTCGTGGAAACTAAATTTTTTAATTTTCCAAAATAGACAAATTGGGTAAAGAATACACACAAATAACTGCTCTTGATTGTTTCGAAGAGAAGTTTCAGTATGATTTCAGTTATGATCTACCAGTAAGGAACAGAATTCAAAAGTTGCCCAGATCGCAGATCTTTTATGAAGACGAGTTACGTTCGAATCGTAAAAAAAAAAAAAAAAAAAAAAGAAAAGGAATATTCGACAATTCTTTAGTGAGACTCCGCATTCTTTTTTTTTGTTATCTTATGCTACCGATTCGAAGGATCTGAAAAGATCTGAACTGCAACGAGTCCAAACATCACACGTGGACAAAGAAAACAGACTAAATTTGAAGAATATGAATTGAATACGATAAACGATTGTCCTGACAATTGACATACATGTATCTTCAATGAAGGCTGTTTCCGTCTGGATACAGACGGGGGTTCCTCCCCCCCCTTGGCACCGACGGCGCCCCTCCCGTGTTCCGGAATGGTAGGTCGGTTCTCCTTGTATTCTGATGACTAGAATTTTGAAGACTGGACACTCGGTGTAGCCCCTGAGTTTCAAAACGTTTCAAAAAACGTGACATAAAAAGGCTTATCATTTTTTATATCTATAGATATATCACGAAAGACAATTTGGGAAATTAGTGGACCAGTTTTTTCCAGTTAACAACGCACTAAATGGAATTTCATGTAAAATTCAAAGCTTTTAAGAACTGTAAGTGAACTATGGAAAGTACTATTACGAGTACTTGACTCAGCTCTGTTAAAAACTGTCTGAGCACTAATGGGATTTTTTTCCTCTCGAAAACTTCTGATATTTTCTATGAATTATAACAATTTTACTTTTATTAACTCGGACCAACATGGGTTTCGCGTTTTCTGTCCAGCAACTTTTTCACGCATAAAAAATATGAAAAAACAATGTCATTCTTCCCATAAGTTCTGCATCTGAGCTGTCTGAATATGCGGTTCTGATAATGAGCTGTTTCTGTTTCAGGTCCAGACTGATTTCCTAGAAGGAAATAGAAGTTGCACGGAAATGAAAGGTAAGTTTGCAATTTATTCATAATTTTCTTGATGCATAATTTAAGATTAATATATCTCATGCAGGAGTTAAAACTGCAAGTATTAAAATGTTTGACTTTTATTGATTTATTTTTTATTAATTAAATATCGCAAGATAAACATTTTTGTGAACTTTTAATTAGATTGAGGTTACTGATGTTTCTTATACAAATATGATATTAGATTAAAGTTAATTGTCATTTTCCAGACCAATCGAAATATTAAACTTTGAAAAAAAAAAAAAAAAAAAACCTCAAATTAAGAAAATTCCAAAGATATTTATTGTAAAATACCAGAAATCTCCGTTCACGTTGAGAAAATTGCCCTGATTATTTCCCTATAATTATTATTACTGTTCTAATTTTAATGAGAACATAAAACAGTAGCAATAATAAAGCAAAAAGATATTTATGAGTGGCAACAGTCATATAATTGACTGTTGTCATATAATTGATAGTTGAATATATAAGCTTGAGCAGCTACCTTATATATTATGGGAAATATCAAATCGTTCACAAATTATCGTACGCAACTCCAAAGATTAGTTGACTATGTTATTGTGTGCTCCATTTTTAGAAAATAATAATAATAACCGAAGGTTATACGTTCTCCAAAACAAGTCTAATACTTTTTCCTGAAGTGGGGGGGGGGGAGTAATGTGATATAAAATCAAGAACTAAGCTTTCGAAAATTATTTAAACCGAAGAAATGCTAGTAGCTAAAATTCATTAGCCATCAGATCAATATAAAAACAATTAAAAGGTTGTTTTAACCTCAATTAAGGAAATTTAATCATTTAATTTAAATTTACCAAATGCTCTGGCCAGAAGCATTTCATATATCTTAATAACAAAATGTACAGAACCCAGTTTTTACATCAATAACTTTTGTCCTCAATCATTTGAAATTTAGTATCGTACCGTTTTCTTAAGAGCTTTTGTTTTAACAAGCCCATTACCTCATTTTGGATAAAAGGCGAAAAATAAAGACTGGCTTAATGTTACTGTTCATTGGATAAAACAAAAAAGTAACAAAAAAAGTTGAATTCTTCCTTACATTTCAAAATTTGCAATTTCCTACGTAACTAGAGTGATGAACATCTCAAGTAGAATGTCTTTTTTTCTTTTATTAATCTTTTCTCTTGTGTATAGGAACCTCTAATTTTAAACGGTTAACAACGCCTCAATGATCTATTTCTTTAATATCTTGCAGGAATTCCTGTCCGGCACGGAATCGTAAAAGGTACTGCTAGGGTTGTTAAGTGCATACAAGAAGCACCGAGCATTCAGGTAATTAATGCCAAACAGTTATTTACTAACTACTCCTGTTGTAAAGAAGATGATATTCGTTATATTGTATCTCTGTGTAAGATTCATATAATAAAAAAAGAACAAATATAACCATCGTATATCTCGAAATAATAGTGAAAACTATCATATTTTGATCCCTCTGATTTTTTTTTCAAATACCGAAACACATATTTAAATATGAGAAATTCTCTGTCAGTGAGAGTTGATCAATTATCAGAAATGTGAGAGAGAATTGAGATAGCCGTGAATTCGATGAATAATCACAGTTCTTCCTAGTAACTGTAAAGATGCAAAGAAAGCGAAAAAGAGAGTAAGACAATAATGTCATTGTGCAAGAGATGCACAATATTGTAGAATCCAGTTAGGATTCCCTTAATCATCAGATACCACAATGAAGCGGTTGATGTACTGTTAGGAATACATCAACTGCTTTTTGAGTTTCGTCATTCAACATGTTATCTTAAAATGTTTCCAAGTGCAGTTCCAAACTTCGCGCACGACTATACAAGATATTTCATTCTGTTTCGTAGCTAATGATCTGTGGAAACATCTGATATAGTTTTCTTTAGACATTCTTGCCTCACATCTACTCTTGTAGCTCTGCACTAAGAATCAAACATGGAACTTTTTCAATTTCAAGCCACTTCAGTCCTTCAGTAATCGGGGCCGTGGTCCGACACCAGGTGATGAAACTCATTGCCCATCTAAACACATTCACAAACATCCATGACACGGTGGGATTCACCAGCAACATGTTTGGTGGGTCATTATGCTAACCACTAGACCCACTACGTCATGGATGCGTATGTATTTGATATCCAATACTTGATATTTGATATCCAAGGTCTGCCTAAATCACAAAAAAAAGAAAAAAAAAAAGAAAAAAAGTCGAATGCATAACAGATCATTCATATATTGTAAGTTAACCATATCTGAGCAGATGGTAAGATTTCCCTCAAAACAAAACAGAAAAACCTTTGGTAAACGCACTCATTTCACAAACAAAATACACTCACTTCACGGCTCTTTATCACGACTGTTATCATCACCATCATCGTAGTTCGCTGTGGACTTGCACGTAAGTTGAAAGATCACGCTTACGTGCAGGCCTACTACTGTACCATATAGGCATTTGAAGCCAGATATGGAGAAATAAATGGCTAGTCCTAATTCCCTTAATCTACTTTATTTTTTAGCTATGTATTGTCTAGTTTGTATGTTATGCCTGTTGCAAATCTTAAGATTTCCGAAATAAAATGTGCCATCTCTATGTCATTCGTTATAGAGATGGCACATTTTATAATGGCTTAGATGAAAGGATCTATAAATGCACTTCACGTCACTGACGGGATTTCTCCCCATGTTTTTACGACCTAACGACCAACACGTAACTGATGTACGAAAACTCTGGCTCCCGACGTTTATTTTGAATAATACAGTCCGCAATTCTCTTATGTAGTGAATTGTTCGGCAGAAATAAATTCACATCCCTTAAATTAAGTTAAAGTCTTACAGAAAACCCACTGTAAAGTAGTCTATTATGTAAAGCGTGTTTATTATGCTATTTATTGTATAACCATTAAACGTGGTCGATGTTAGTTATTGCTTTCAATTTAATTTTAGTTTTTTAATGTTTCTTCAGGAAGGAGACATTCTGATTGCATACTCTACTGATATCGGTTGGACGCCGTACTTCCCTCTACTTTCTGGAGTCGTAACGGAACTGGGAGGACTCATTTCGCATGGTAACATTTTTTTATTTTGAATTTTTTTCAACGCATAAAATAATTACTCGCTGAAATCCTGGATGGATCCGTTTACATCTACACTCTTATGAAAGTATTAACGAGAGCGCAGTTATAGGAATCTACTTTTATTATCTAGCATTATTATTAGATACTCAAAAATCAAGCAGGTCTCTTGAAAAACAGAAGCACTGCTCAACACATCCACTGCCATAGAAGGATCAATAGATAAAGCCTTCTGTTAATCTTAAACTTATAGATTTCTCAAAAACTTTCAATTCAATCAAATAAACAAAGGATGGTAAAAGTTATTACGTCATTTCCTGAAACAAATAAAGGCAGTAGCGCAGTCGTATCAGAATTGTCATGAAAAAGTAATGGAGAGATTATTGAGAGTTTTTTGTCATGAAAGAGTAATGGAGAGATTATTGAGAGTTTTTTGTCATGAAAGAGTAATGGAGAGATAATTTCCGCTGGAGTTTATCAGGGAGACTCTTTGGCGCCATATCTTTTTATCATTTATCTTAATACATAATCAGGAGTAACCCTGGTTATGTATTAAGATTCACAGGAAATGGAATAACACTCGAAGATTCAGCAGGATAAACCGCCTCCGCTTTGCAGATGATGCTGTAATGATTGACTCTAACATTCAGACTGTCCAAAACTACTTAGATAATTTACGCAAAAATAAAGGACTGATTGCGTTTATAGTAGTAAAATTAAAGTCCTAAAGAACAGAATATAAAGAAATATTAGGCTAAATGACCATATTTTAGAAGAAATAAATGATTTTCATTACTGCATCGATACTCTAACTGACATAATGAAAAGAAAGCACAAAGCTCTTTAATTCCATATCTGAAAATCCAGTCTGATCACTACAAATACCATAATTCGTCTGTACAAAACCACCAGTCAAGCCACATTTACATATGGTGCCCATACATGGAACATTATTGAGCAGTAAATATCATTAACGGCTTTGGGACAATATGCCTTTGAACAATACTATGATATACATGGCAAGATCACATTCCCAATACTGTTGGTCTTGGAGAAAGCTAGTTTTAATAAAAGCAATTCAAAACAGTCAGCTAATGTGGTTGGGACAGCAGCTAAGGCAGCTGTCTTCATCTACTTTCAGTGCTCTTGCTCTAATGCAGGCCAACTAATGAACACACAGGAACAGGAAGCCCAAACAGTTTTGGCAATATATATGCAAACTTCTTTTTTAAAAACAAAACTCACAAAACATCTGATATTTAGCATTTAGCAAAAAAAGAGCAACTTCGCTCTCGTTCGCAAAAGAACATATCTCCATGAGTTTTTTTTTGTTTGTTATTGTTATAGGAATATTTCTGTATATGCATGTACACCCAATAGACAAAACATTAGAAAAGAGGTGATGGGAAGTTGACACTGGCATCCCCCGCGCAGAGTAAAACGTACGCAAACCGAACGCAGACGGTAAATAGGCAGACATCAGGGCTTCCCAACAGTGAATCGCAATCGACGAACATGCGTAAATGTGGCGATCTTAGTGACTTTGATCGTAGACGTATTATCGGCGCAAGAGAGATGGATCATTTTATGCCCAAGTAATAAATACCCTAGGGTTCTCGAGGGCAACCGTATCAAGGGTCTGCAGCGAGTATACCATCAACAGACGTACCGGCGCTCAGCAAGCAAGTGATGGCCGATCACATGCCAGTCATGATGGGGGGGGGGTGTCAACGTAGACTGTCCAAACTTGTACAGACCAACTGCAAGGTAACGAGGCATCCAGATTCATTGTCGGAGAAGCATCAGCGAGCGAACGGTACGGCGTGGCGCACCCTACATTCCATGAGCAACGGGAGCCGACGACATGGGCAATGGTGAACCACTGTTGACAGCTCGTCATCGGTCAACGCTGAGACCTTAATGTGCTGACTTTCATAGCCTTTGCGCATCCTGCAGCCGATGGTCTGTTTCAGCTGGACAATATGCTACCCCCCCGCGCACAAACTACCCAGGCATGGCGCGAGGAACACTTCGTTTGAGTTTAGGACTATCCAGTGGCCCCAAGGTCCCCAGATTTAAATCCGATCGAATCTCTCTCTGGGATGCCGTATAGCGAGACATCAGATCTATGTAACTTGGACCCACGTCTAAGGTGCAGTTGCGAACAATGCTGAAAAAAGCATGGCTGGAATTACCTCCACAACACTCCGGCTTCTAGCGGAATCAATGCCTTGGAGAGTACAGGCTGTTATTCGGGATAGAGGAGGACCGGCACGCTATTAGGTAGGATCTCTGATGTCCATTGAGTTTCCCTATTCATAAATGAATAAATGAATTGATGCATTTGTTCCCTCCCCTAATTTCCTAACCAACATTAATATCCATAAAACTGTACACATTTGACATCTGTTTTACGTGAGTGGTCTGAAACGTTCTCGGCTTCACAATGAAAACATGAAAATTTATAATTTTAAAATTATTTTTATTTTCAACCTAATCTCCATTAAGACTAATACATTTATTCCAGCGATACTCCAGAGCCATTATCCCGTCCCTGTTGTGGTTCTCAATGTGATCTGCAAAATACCCCTCTACAGCTGCAATCCTCTTTGATTCGAAGAAAAACGCTGACCAGCGGGGAAGAATTTTAGTTTGGGGAAGAGATAGAAAGAGCCAAACCTGGGGAATAGGGTGGATGTTCCAACAATCCATAGTGTAGATCCTTTAATTTTCACATTGTCCAAACACCTTTGTTGGCAGGTGCATTGTCCTGATGAAAGATGATTTTTTTCTTCTGCAAACGGGTCTTTTCTCGAATTTTTTCGTCAAGTCTGGTTAAAAGATCGGAATAATATTCTCCAGTTTTTGTTTTAACCATTTCAAGATAATTAATAAATAAAATGCCTGTAGCATCCCAAAACACCAAATGCCATGATCTTGTCTTCTCTGGCGCTGAACAACTGGTTTCTGTTCACTGTGTAATGTTGAATCCAAGTCTCATCTACAATAATAAATCGACGCACAAAATCAGTTTTATTCTTGTTAAAAGTCAAGAACTGTTCAGAGATTTTCATGCAAGTGTGTTTTTGATCTGCGGTGAGCAAGCGCGGCACCCATCTTGTACAAGGCTTTTTCATTTGCAATTCTTCACACAAAATGTATCCTACACGTTCTTTTGAAATGCCTATAGTCTCAGCAATTTCACGCACTTTGACTCGCCTGTCATCCAATACCATATCGTGCACTTGATCATTGATTTCTGATGTTGTTACTCTTTTTTGGACGTCCTTCAAGTGGATCATCTTCAACACTGGTACATTTAAACTCGGCAGCCCATTTCTTAATTGTCGAAAACGAAGGAGAAGACTGCCCATAAATTTTTATGAACTTCGAATGAGTTTCTTTTGGCGTTAAACCTTCTTTTACAAAGAATTTTATAATCGCATACTCAATTTTATCCATTTCAAGGGATACAGACAACACTCTTTTGCTTCAGATAGCTGTATAAAAGAAGTTACTTGATAGAATGACTTGCAATTTCACACGGATGCTTATGACAGGTGTACCAACTTAGAAAAAAAAATGCCGATAGTGTTGCCATCTATAGTCGAGGCCTTGAACATTTCAGACCACCCTCGTACGTGACGGTATGTGGTCACATTGTCAATTCTAATGTTTTAATTTTCAGGTCTGTTTTCATATACAGTCTACTCTTGAAGAAAGTAGGTTTAAACTGCACGGTTCCATTTATAAGCGTTTTTTTGTTGACTAAATATACTGGAACATTTTTGGAAATTTGCGACAACTTAAAAGAACTCGCAGATGAACCGCGTTGCCTAAAAATAACCTAGAATAAGGAAGAAAAGTTGGGTATGTCGTGAATGTATAAAATATATGTAGATACTAGTCAATTTTATCACCTGTTTCCATAAAATATACATTAATCTATTATAAGAAGCTAAAATTTATCAAAAGTTACGCACACAAATGCTTAGATAAGACCAGGGCAATTGCAGTCGAGAGAAATGTGAAAAAACATGATGATGCAGTATTAAATCATCACTGCATAAAATTAGCTGTTATTAATTAATTAAATTTATTTAATTAGTTAGAATAAATAAAAAATTAATAACGATTCATTCATTAGTGGAGTGTTTCCCAACATTAGTGGAGTGGAGCTTATTCACTGCGGAAAGTGAACAAGCGTTCCTTGAAAAATTATCAAAATTAATACGAGCCTGGAATTGTTTAAATGCTGCGACAAGTTCAAACATGTTTGAAAATCAGGTGCTCCTCATTTTGCGTGTGGATTGCGCTATTAAGGCCAGCGTGCGCCGACCTTGACTTAGTCGCTCGCGGTTGTCGATACCGAAGCGAGCTCGAGTGAAGTACAGGGGTGTTCCGTTAAAACTTAAGGATTTGTGAATGTTCCGTCGTAAGAAAAATTTGGGAAACGCTGCATGGGGTATAATCTAGGCTAGGCTACCGCGAAGCAATTATATCGATTGCCCGAGGCTTATCATAAAGCAATGATATTGCTGCTTCTTCGTCATCAATGCATGAATCGTTATTATTATTATTATTATTATTATTATTATTATTATTATTATTATTATTATTATTATTATTATTATTATTATTCACCAAATAGTTACACTGCATCAGTCATAAAGTGCAAAGTAGCAGACCATTACTTCACCGCTCTAAACCTGCACACCAAGACAATACCCATGCAATGTCCCACAGAAGAAAAACGACAGAAAACAATAATAGACGAAGAAATAGTCAACCACGAAATAAGAAAAACAGACTGGGAATACCTGGCATCAGATTCAACAGATATCTTATACAACAACATTAAACTCACACTGGAGGAAATATATAAAAAAGCTACAAAGAAAGTCCGAATTCGATCAAACACAACACAAAATCCTTGGATAACTTAAAACTTAATCCTAGAAATACAGAGAAAGGACGCTTTATGGAAAGAATTAAAGCGATATCCAAATAACACAACTTTAAAAACTGAATATAAGATAACAAGGAATCGCCTTACAACACAAATCAGAAATGCAAAAAGAAGCTACTACAGAGACAAACTAACCTCCGCACAAAACAACATGAAACAAACCTGGCATCTGATTAATGAGATGCTAGATTCTGTTCCCAACACCACTGCCTCCGAAACCATAAAACACAGCTTCATGAAAGACGCAAAACCTATCCAACAACTAGCAAATGACTTTAACCAATACTTTGCAGACTCCATCCAAGAACTTCACAGAAATATGCCCCCAATCACAAAACGAGATCCTCTACTTGGACCGCGATCAAAACAGACATTATAGTTCCCAACCATAAAAGAAGCAGAAATTCTCTCAGCAATACATCAAATCAAACCAAACAAAGGCCCAGGAATAGATGGTATCAGACCTAAAGATATAAAGCAACATGCAACTAGTTTAAGTCCTATCCTACTAAAAGTAATAAATAAAATATTTAAAACAGGACAGATACCAAGTATGCTAAAGACCGCCATAATTACACCCATATATAAACAAGGAAAAAGAAATTTAATCAGCAATTACAGACCCATAGCAACATTACCAATTATCAATCAAATTATGGAGCGGATCATACTGAAGAAACTCACAGCATACACTGAGATCTTTCATATTATCCCAAAACACAATATGGTTTTCAGAAAAATAAGGGAACAACATCTCTCTTGGAAGACTTTACAGACGTAATTAATACCGCCTTAGACAAAAGCAAAATAGCCATGGTAGTCTTTATAGATCTAACCAAAGCATTCGATACACTCACACATCAAACCTTGTTAGAAAAGCTGAGGCATGTTGGAAGAGACGGGCCTCTTCACAGGTGGTTTACAAACTACCTCCAAAATAGAAAGCATATCACACATATCGGATCAAACCGAAGCAGAGAGCTACTAGTAACCTGTGCAGTGCCACAGGGAGCTGTACTCTCCCCAACTCTATTCAACATTTACACGCACGATATTAATCAATTACCACTCAAAGGTAAGATATTCCAATACGCAGACGATACAGCAATAATATCCATCCATAATAACGCAAGCATAGCCCAAACAAATATGCAACATGACATAAATCTGATCATAGACTGGCTCACGAAAAACTCCATACACCTAAACTCAGAAAAGACAAAATTAATGATATTCAGAAATCCACTGACTCGACCAGTTGATAACAAATATATAACCATCCAACATCCACTTTCCAACACAAAAAACACACAGAACAGCAAAACCACTACAATCACTCAGGTTGAAACAATACGATACCTTGGAATTTACCTCGATGCAGATATGAACTGGAATAGTCATATAAAACATCTACACAACAAACTCCGAACAATAAGTGGCAAACTCTACAGATTAAAAGACATAGTTCCCATACGCCTAAAAACACTAATATACAAAGCACTATGCCAAAATATACTAAGATACGCTATAACAACGTATGCTTTCTGTGCACCCTACAAATTAAATAGACTAATATCGCTACAGTACAAAATGACAGAACTGATCTTTTGGTAACAAAGAGAAAATCACGACCTTATAAACATTGCAATGGCAGAACACAAAATACTGACAGCAAAACATTTATGCCACTATGCAGCCTTGCTAAAACATTATTTCGATGCCAACTACAGGAAATACATACCTTATAACAAGACCTCAGACTACTAATTATATCACATATAAATACAATAATCACTACGGAAAGGCCACGCGAAACTTCTACATCCCAGACATGATAAACAAATTACTTTTGAATACAGAAACCTTACAAACTACAATAGCCTGAAAAGAGCTCTAAGGACATACTACGAACAAGAAACACGCACCCAAAATACCATACAAACTTAATGAAACACAATATATTCGTTCAGGCTTCCAGTTCAGCGACGCATCAGTACATTCCAATTTATTGTGTGTGTGTGTGGGAGGGGTGCGCGCAAGTGTGCGTGTGCGTGTGAGTACGCGCGCGCGAATTTCTCAGTCATAGATTCCGTAGCATCCTAACACAGCAAAAAAAAAAAAAAAAAAAAAAAAATACATAATAACCAATTGGTGTCATCCTCAGATAAGCTTACATTTAAGCTTCGAGGATGAAAAAAAAAAAAATTAGTTCTCATCCAAGATGTATCATATGTAACCAAATACTTGTAATGTACGTATCACAAGAAAACCAATGTATGTATTATATGTAAACCAATGTACGTAATGTAAATATCACACGTAAACAAATGTAAGCAATGTATCATATGTAAACAAATGAATGTAATGTATATAATAACTGTAACAAATGTATGCAATGTAAAAAAAAAATATTTTAAATGTAAATCATGAGTTTACACCGTATGTTTGTGAAAATAAGGACACATAATATTCAGATTGCATATGTGTAAATACTGTTGTATAATCACACCTTTTCAAACTTGAAAAAAAAATAGTAAACCACAACTTGTAATATTATACAACTTATGTAACTCCGAACAATATAATTGTAAATTATTATTATGATTGTTATATAAAAAAAACTGTTATCATCTTAGTGTATCACTAAGTGCTGAACCTTGTAAAATAATATACTGAATAGATGACCATTGTACATATGTAAATATTTGAAAGAACAATAAAAAAAAAAATTCTTATTATTATTTGACACCTCCAGGGAGTCCAAAGACTCATCGTGGGAGAGTGTGCCAACAGCATCGAACGATTGGTCCCCTTCAAACTATAAATAAGAATACTTTCTTTTTCACGTTATCATTTCATTTTTGATGTGTAGTATTGGTAACACGTATGACGTCTACAGTGTTTTGTACCTATTAAGACAATATTGGGGTAAGTACTGACAGACATACGATTCATCTTGTAAACAGACGACGTAAGCTTACGGTATCGATAAATACAGTACAGTACTGTAAATATATTTTCACTTCCTTATGATTTTCTTTAATAACATTTTCTTTTCTCTATATACATACAGTGGCGGATTTAGGCATTAAGGGGCCCGAAGTGTTTGCGATTTTCGGGGCCCTTTAAATTATTATGTTACAAACAATTAATTTAATTTTTTAAAAAATATTTTATGTATAATTGCACAATGTATACACATACATACATAACAATAATTACTTCACAACAAAAATTATAAAATGTTTCGTATACATATAAATATGAAAATAGGTAGGCAACTTTAATTGCATATTACACATTGTTCCTATAATTCGATAATATTATAATCACATTCAGGTACAGTCTGTATTTTGTACATAAGTATTTTATGAAATTATACTTTCACTTTTCTACTTTTTGCAGCAGCAAATTTGTCAATTAATAAATCAAATACTAATTCTTGTAATACAAACTTTTCAATAAACGCTAATGACAAATTTGATAGTCGATCTTTCCCCAATGAATTTCTTAAATAATTCTTGACACGCTTAAGGACGGAAAAAGATCTTTCTGCAGAAGCATTACAAATAGGCATTGTTAAAAAAATTTAATATTGTTTCTACATTTGTAAAAGTTGATTGCAATCCGTTAATGATTGTTTTGTACATTTGAAATGGACATCTGATTTTTTCTTCTTTTGTGTATTTTAAGAAATCGTGTTCTTCGTCATTGAAATAGCTAATTTCAGTATCATTCTTATATATATATATATATATATATATATTCTAATTTAGAAAAGCAATCGTTTATGTCGTCTTTACTCATATCGTGATCAAAAAATAATTGAAAATGACTTAGCACAATAGAATATATATTAATTTTGGTGGAAATTTCGGTACTCAAATCTATCACAAATCATATTTTGAGTTTCTACGATGAACAATTTGCGACCTGTTAGAATTGTCTCCTTCGTGTTATTTGATGCTGTATTTAATTCATCAAAAAGTATTTTTTGTTTCTTTATCCGGTTTATTTCATAATTTGTTTCATCAGTTAATAGATTTGCTTGTCGTTCTATGGTTTCACAATCATTTCGTACATCCATTATAAAATTATGCAAAGATTTTAAAAGTTTTACGTATTGCAACAAATGTGTTTGAACTTCTTGAAGCGAAAGACTTGTGTTATTTATTCTTTGCAATAATCTATCTCATAATAATGTTAACACTGCAATTTCGTATTTATCGAAATATTTTGACAATGTTTTGCTTGCAATCTATTATCTGTTTTTTCAAGTTCATTTTCGCCGATTTTAATAAGAACAGTTTTAATGTGTTTATAATTTAAACGCAAAGTAGATAATACGGCATCAGCTCGTGATGACCATCTTGTGTCGCTGATTCTTTTAATGTTTGTTTGAAATTTGTATCGGCAAAACTTCTATAAGTAAATTCTATCGTTGCGTAGATTTAGAAAAAAAATTATATACGTTCTGTACGAAATCGAAATATTAAACAGTGTTTGAAAAAGCTTCTGCAGCAGTTTCCAATAATGTAAAGTGTGTCAGCGGAACATGGAATGAAAATTGCTGATTCGTTCAAATTTTAACAATCTCTGCGTTAATTTATGTGCCATATAACGAAATATGCTTAAGTACACGCAAATAGCTTCAACTGATAGCGTTTGTATGTTAAAAACAAGAAAATAACGTTTTTGTGCACTTTTGCAAAAGTTGTATTTTTTCGTGTTTTCTCTTCAAAAACAGCTTGATTTTCCCATTTCAGCACACATCGGCTGTAACTTGCTGGGAAATGCTTATTTCGATTCGAAACTTTTTCTATAGGCATAGGGCAGTGCTACATATCAAACTTTGCTAATAAGAACTTAATGGGGTGATATGCAAATTATTAAAAACTTCAACATTAGTTCGATTTCAGCATCCTCTAACGAGATAATGTCGAAACACCGTATAATGCACTATACTATGTATTGCTATGTTCTTTAACAATCTCTGCGTTAAATTATGTGCCATATAACGAAATATACTTAAATACACCCAAATAGCTTCAGTTGATAGAGTTTGATATTGATAACTTCCAATCATCATCATACACAAAAATACAGCATCATCCATATGTTATGAAATAGAGCCCAAAACATAGTCACAGACGAACAAGATGTGCATATAGAACTTTCTCAAATATCGAAATCGCTTTCTCAAAATGGATATCCACTGAAAATAATCAACAAATTGCTTTATAAAAATAACCTCCATCAACAAAGGATAGCAACTCAGTACGTTTCATCCATTGTCATCGCCTATGCTGGTTCAGTATCCACTAAAATTGCTAGAATGTTGAAGTCTTACAACATCAGAGTTCTGTTTAGACCGACTGCAACCATCAGACAGTTTTTAAGATCCCCTAGAGACAGCGTTCCTTTTTTATGCAGGAGTTTATAGAATACCTTGCTTGTGGACTTTCCTACATAGGCCAAACTTCAAGAAGCCTGGAAATTAGACAGAAAGAACACGTTGGAAATGTAAGTCACAAAAGGTCAGATACCTCAGGTTTAGCGCATCACTTCTCAACTTCTAACGACGAAATAGGCTGGGAAAACAGCTCAATGCCATATATAGAAGACGATTACAGGTGCCGAATTTTCAAAGAAGCAGCAGTGATCCTACGAACAGGTAATAACCTGAACAGAAATCAAGGAGCAGTATTGAAAGATACATGGAAAAATCTGATTAATTCATTAAGTATAGCAGAACTACAGTACGCCAAAAACTATGTAACGTATATTCACATTAATGACTGAAGCATCTCGTTTCATGCATACGAGAGCTGTCAAATTTGGTTGCCTAACCGTTGTTAACGGTTTACTGTATTCTTTCGTTTTTTTGCATTTATTATTTTCTTTCACCTTTTTAGTCTTGACAAAGCTAAACAGCATGCTAGTGAAACTAGTCGACGTTCTTGTACATATGTGTATTAAACCGATGGTCTTACAATCAGAATAAGTTTTTATGTTTATTTAAGTATATAAAGATTAAATATGAATAGTCTAAATAAGGAAGTAATTTTGCCTCTTTACAAAGCCCTATTACAACACAGCTGGTTGTAATAGGGCCCTGTAATATTACTTTAATATTACTCTGTGCAGACTTGTTCTTCTGGGTTTGCAGGGGATAAAGCTGTGGAAAGATTGCAAAGAAAACTAACAATGATGATATTGGAATTATAGAGTGTAGATTATGAGGATAAATTGAGAGTACGTGGGCTGTAGACACTGGTAAACAGTATAAAGCAGGATGATACGAGAGATCACTATAAAATTCTGAAAAGTTTGTGTGTGTGTGTGGTTAAGAGGGACAAGAGTCAGATTTTTCTATCTAGAATATCCACATGATTCAATCAAATAATTTTTATTGGCAAAATGTTTCAGACTGATATAAAAATTGGGCATTTAAGATCTCTTTAAATTTGCCATTTCAGTTTTAGTTTCAAGCATTTTGATTTCCTGCATGAATTTTTTATTATAGAATCAATGGTACTTGAGAAAATGATGGAAATATTCAATTCTGAACAATTTATTGTATATAATCCACTAATGCGTATGTGTCTATAATATAGTTTTGAGTTTCAAAGATGGATTGACATTTTCACCCCCTACATACACACACACACACAGTAAACTGGTCTGCGTTTATTGACAAAGAAAACAACTAAATGATAATTCCTTTCTGGCTGCATTGAATTTAATGAAATTTGTTGTTTTAATATGTGAATTTCAAATTTTACTAAAAAAAAATATATATATATATATATATATATATATATATATATATATATATATATATATATATATATATATATATATATATATATATATATATATATATATATATATATAGTGCGGGCTGGGGTTCCCTAGCCTTGCGGAGCCCGAGGCGGCCGCCTCCTCCGCCTGTGCCTAAATCCGCCACTGCATACATACCACACAAAATATGTGCTAACTGACTCTTCATGTTATCGGTAAGACTTCCGGTCAACATTAAGCTATTAGTAGTTGAAGTTTTCAGGAATCAAAAGTTATATGCGGATTTTCGAACAACGCGGGGATCGGTGTCCCTAACCCCCGCTTAATTGAAGGGTCAACTCTATTCTCTTGTTTTTTTGCTGATTTTCATGCAAAATCTGAGTTGAATAAATTCAATTTCTATATCACATTTAATGCTATTTTACTTCACGTTGTGATTCATATAGATAACAAATAAGTTGGAGATAGAGGGGCACCCTTATCTTACACTTTCTTATTTAATTCAGTTCTTACTGCTGGCTTACAAGCATGTATTGATTGACTATGAAAAAGCTCGATATCATGGATAATGGTTGACTAGTTTTAGGTGAAGAAATCATAAACGTTTTATAAATTTCCATTTAAAGATTTCTTCAGCTGACAGTATGCTTAAGTCGTAAGTTGCTGCTGATAACTGCTGCAACAAGGAAAAAAAGCCCAACATCTGAAATATATTTGTTTCAAACTTCATCGTAATTAACACATCTGATTTTTCAGAGAGAAGACTTGAGTTTCCACTGTTATAGCACTGAAGTCAGTTTTATCTTTAAGTAACTTTAAGCTTATAAAATATTGTTTCTCTGTTGTCCTTAAAGGATTTCAAATAGAACATTTTATTTCCTTTAAATATTGGGTTACGCGATTAATGAAAGAATTTATTTTATGTGATATCTGACTTTGTTTATTTTTTTCTCCTCCTGACTTTATTTTATCATTCCATAAATTGCAGGAGCAGTTGTAGCTCGTGAATGTGGAATACCCTGCATAGTGGGACTGCATGGGGCTACAGATGTGTTCCGTTCTGGTAAGTTTAAAATCAACATAAATTTAATTACTAATGTGAAGTTCATTCCTGCATAAAATGAGCAATTAATGCAGACTTTATTAGCTAGAGTGAGCAAAAGGACAAAAGGCTTCCTGGATAACATACCTTCAATGAAAATAAATAAATAAATAAAAACGTGATTAAAGCTGCAAAGTCATTTGTCGATGATTCCAGACGGCTGTAACGTACTTTTTCATGAGAACAAGTTTCTATTTTCTTATCTGTAATAAAAATGTGTGTTTTATGCTTCTGCTTGGAAGCGAATCTGATTATGCCTCTTTCTTTTGGAATCTGTAAAATACAATTTAATTTTTTTGTCTTATTTATTATTAAATTGTTTTATTTAAACGCTCTGCATGTTTCAAAGACTAATTTTAATCCATGCATATACATACATGCGGTCAGAAATACGGAAACTTTTTAACCCTATTAAAAGATGGCGCAGCGGGTCAAATGCTTAACGTTCTATTGGTTTTGATAATCCAGAAGGCCAGGCAGGCTGAGACAATAGCAGCCTTAAGTCGTTAGTGACTTTGATTGGTTATTGTGTCAACCAATGCAACTGAACGTTGTCATTTGTCACGAGTTTCTTTTTTTTTTCTGTTTTCTGAGTTTCATTTGCTTTGCCTGACTTATAAACGGACGTGTTTAGGACACCGATATAGACATGTTTTAAAATATAATTTTCTATAAATAATTTATAACTGTTTTGCCGATATTTACAATGGGAAACAGTGTTCACAATTTACTGAACGTCTCGTTTTCTACCCGTGTACCAATAAGTCAAGCGAGTTATTTCAGCCTTTGGTTCAATCCAGAAAAATAACAATTTCCCAAGTGTTTACTTTTTTCAGATTTTTGTACGTATTATATTCCTGTATTTAAAAATCGTATGAAAATTTAAATAATGCGTGTTTCGCATAATTTGAATTGCCAATGATAATAATTGCCAATGGTAATCTGATCTCACCACGAAGCATAAACCGTTTGTGCTTCTCTACTCGTAAACGGCGCATTTAAAGCATAGCTATTGTTCATTTGATCTTTATGCTTTCCATATGTAAAATATTATCAATTGGTAAATTAAAGTATTCAAAGTTATCCTGCATTCAATTGTATCATATAAAGATATGAAATGAGAACTACAGTCTAATTCCGAAGACCGTTGTTAGTAAATAGCTAATTTGACTGAAGGGATTTGTTACATTTTTCACTTTCTAATTGGCATACTTTAACTGTTTTTCCACTGTTGTTATACTGTAATAACATTTCTTTTTTTCACTGTCTTTCTTTTTTAGGAGACACTGTGATACTTGATGGCAACATTGGAGTTCTACGAAGAATAGATTGACTCCAATTTACGACTGCTGGCTATTTAATGCTTATTTAAAGCAGTTGAATTAAGGAAAAAAAAATTCTCATCTGTTCTTCGAAAACGTTCGTACAGAAAATTTCAGTAAAAAAAAACTGGAATTATTTCTGTGTTCACATATTTCTGAAATTTGTAACCCTTTGTACAAACCGAATGATTAATAAAAGTATTTTATTGAGTACGTAGTATTTCCCTCTAGATTATTATTATTAGACACCTCCAGGGAGTCCAAAGACTCATCGAGGGAGGGCACCTGCTCTACAGCTCTGTCTCCGCCACTCAATCCACCAACTGATCGCAACTACACCGACGCCATCTACCGCCGCCCACCACCACTCGTATTTCCAAGGACAATCACAAACATCCATGCCCACGGCATGGATGTTTGTGATTAACAGGATATTTGACCTTATTTTAAGCGGTTGTTACAAAATTCTGAGACAACATGCAATTTCATCAAACTTTTTGTGTTACGATGATATAGTCACATAGTGCAATTAATACCAAGGATGGCTGGGAGCCCTGTTTTGCAGATGAAACATTTTCTTGTGTAATACGTAATAGCATACATACATACATAGCCATTCCTTTTGGAGGGGCTGATTGATTTGTAGCTTTATCGTGTAAGGACAGCAAAGGTCATGCTGCTCCATGACACAGGTGACAACATTATGCATGGTATTATAACTAAATAGTTATAAGGAGATAAATTAGTGAATAAGATAAAACGTTCGCACAAAATGTTGCGCATATGCATATTAAATGTGTTAATAAATAGTTATAAGAAGATAAATGAGTAAGTAAAATGCATGTACGAAGTTTAGTATCTACAGTGCGGTATCTAAATATAAACAAATTTATAAACAAATGTGTTTGAATGAAACAATTCTTTGCAAAAATTTATGAACATCATGCAGTTTGTCCGAGTCCTGCCCGAATGTAGGACTCGGCCAGATAAGTAAAATATAAGATAAGTAAGCACTTCACTAAAACATAATTAGTGGTGATACGAGGTGTACTTCTACAATTTGTCTGCAAATTTCATCTTTTCCCCCCCATTTCTAATTCTGGACGGGTTTTTCTTCAGTTCTGTGGCCTTATCTTCAGTTCTTATTCTAGACAGCTTCCTAGTGAGCTACTAAAGGCTTTCAGAATCCAAAGCTGCAGTAATTGAGTTATAAGCTATCTACTGAAGCAATCATTCAGACCTAGTTCAAATACGTCTCGTAGATCTTGTGGAAATCCGTCATTTATGTAGGTGTGTTTCTTAAGTGTAACGTCATATATAGACACATAGTTGAAGAAATTCATGGTGGGAAGTACGAAAACAAACAACGAATCAAAACGACAATATTAATGCACTAGATTTCCTTAAGTTGAACACTGTCATTAAAAACATTTAAGATGTTTCCATATAAAGAAATTCAAGAGCATTCCGGAGGTTGCGAGGTAAGGTTGATGCGGGGAGGGGGGGGTAACATCAAAATGTTTTCTTGGATGTGAAATAAATTTGTCACATCATGAAAAGACAGAGTTAATCTGCCGTGACTTAATATTGGGGATTTTACTTTGACTAAATGTTTATGAATAATACATCATGAGCCAAAACACTATGATCACCTACCTAGTAGTGCGTGTGGCGACTTGCGACCCATCTTGGCATTAACTCCACTAGACCACGGAAGGTGTCCTGAGGTATTCCGAACAAAACTAGACAGAATACCGTCCACGAGCTTAGCGACCGATGGAGGCACTAGGTTAAACATGTTGCGTTCCACTCCATAAATGTTCGATGGAATTTACATCAGGAGAATTAAATGCCAGTAACGCACACATAATGAAATGCTTAGATATACTTTTCAAATTCGAGCCTTATGAAAAGGAAATTATCTTGCTGAAAATATCCAGCTCCATCTAGCCACATTGTCACCATCTGGGGAAATCGCTGGTCTGAATCAAATTTTCAGGCACGAGCGTTGTAGGTGTTTTCATTGGAATGAGATGACCTAGTGATGTTCTTGAGAACAATCCCCAGACTTGGATACTGTTGCAATCTGACTGATTTCGGCCAACCGTACAGTCTGATTGGTTGGAAACAGACTGGTTTATGACCACCCATCCTGCTTCCTATTATAATGTATTTATAAAGATATCAAAGGCCACTTTGTTTTCAGTCTTACTTTTGATCACTCTTCAATCTTTGGACAACATCTGACTTCTGATTAAATCTCACCTCCAATATCTTTCTTTCCATACATTTAGGTCAAATATCGCTTAATTAACATTTAGGTTTTTTCCCCAACATCTGTAAACAATATCGAAATCATAAATCCGTCCACGTATTGAATATTGTTCTGATATTTGAAGAGGGGCTCTGAAGCTCTCGAACTGCTCGATTAAATGCAGGAGAGAGAGCAATTAGATGATTAGTAACCATCGCTAATGAATTTACTCTCTTCTCTACGCATACATTTAGTTCCTGCCTTTGGGGTTTCTAAAAATATTCTCATGGGCATTCTTCATCAGAACTGGCATTGGCAATTCTCCTATGTCCTCAATGCATTGAAAAGACTTGAAGCTGCACATCTATAGCTTTTCAAATCCATTGTTATCATGCTTCTTCTTTCTCCTTAACTTTCTGTCCATTCACAGCACTTTCGATTGAACAACCGTTTTACACTGATGTGTCATAAGCCCTTTAGGGACAATATGAATGACGAAATGAGGACCGAAACAACATAAATAGAAGAAAACTACAGGAACAAGACCACAGCAGACACTTCGATTACCTCAGACAACGAATGCCTCTTATCAGGACATCATCCGCTATGCTATTAGACCATGTCCTTCCAAAATACGTTGATCCAATTAGAAGATTTTGGTAGGTTCCTACAGTTACAACTCAAAAGCATATGTGAATCAAAACTAAAATTCTTCAGCGAATGTGAAATCTCAATAAATAAATAAATAAATAAATAAAAACACTCTTTAAAAAGTCAGGCAGTATGACAGGTTGGAACAGTGATACCTCCTGAACACTGAATGAGCAGACTTTCTGCATTGAACAACTGTCGTAAACAGATCTCGATTATATCTGTTAATAGTCCGGTGGTGTTTCAAAACAACCTAGCGTTGGTATCTCCTTTATAGGTCTCACAAAGATCAGTTCTCTCCAAATCCTATTTAATAACTTTGTCAGTGTAATACTATAAACAGCAAGTGTATTTATGTTGAGGACGATACATATCACGAAGCGTTTTATTTTCAGAGCTTGAACTCTAACTTTCCTGTTAATCACATGAATATTAAACATATCTCCAAAGTGCTGAATATTAATTGTTTTGTAAAAAAAAAAAAAAAAATTGAAAATGAATTCTGTTCATGCTTTCTAGTTGTAACCCTTGATTGCATCTGTAATCAAAATCAAAATGTGGTTTAATAACTAAATTATAAATAAATTGATCGAAACACCTTGTGGATGTATCCCTTTCCATTACTCATGTCATCACTTGCTCTTCCATATTTAGCTGCTGATTAATGTACATTAGTATATGGAAAAGAACTTCTTACACTCCCCTTATCGATATTCAAATAAATGTTGTCAAGCTAATTCTTTCATGGATACCTAAATCCGCTCCCTTGCTTTAACGTCTATCTTTGTTCGTATTGCTTGTGTGGAGAAATAAGTTTTTTTCCCCACCGATAAACGCAAATTTATCCTGGTTCTTCACTATTTCTATACTTCTTATACGATAAATAAATAACCGTAGATGGCTTAATCTGGTACGGTGACTATCAGATTTATTAATTCATTCACTGCCGAAAATACAGTAATTTTCATATACATTAAACGTTTACTGATAAAATATGGTTTGCTTCTGTTAAACATATTTTAAATTAGCATAAAACTTTAAATAGGAGGATCTATTTAAACGAGTAATCAAAGTAAATTATGTGGAACGGGGAAAAAACAACTAATGGAACTGAATGCTGTCAAAAATTGACACAATGAAAGTTATATCAACATTATATCAAGATTTTTTCAGCGATTTCTTTTATTTCAACATACGGAAACGCAAGACTTACCATACTTGATTAGAATGTGAGAGGGACGCTGGCGTTGCAAGTAAATATATTTCCTCTTCCGTATTGGAAACTGCACTGTGCTATCCATCACATCCTTAGGATTTGCATTTTTGTTTATTTTTCTGTTGTTATCTGTCCTTCAAAAATGTCTTTCAGCACGTTATCTGGTCTCTTCTATCGAGTCAGGGTCGTATGTTTTATCGTCAAAATATTTGTTGCAAGTCTTGTTCTGGTGCTATGCGGTTGGGCGTCATGACTGAAAATTTCCTTGGACTTTGTTTTCTTAGTTCTCTTTCGTTCATATTCAAAAGGTGCCTCTTTCAGCTGTTATTTTTAATACTTAGAAATGATCACAATGTTTATGGAATGAACAGCGGGAAGAGGAAATATGAAAAATTAAAATAACTCTAAATTAGAATGTCAGTATGATGATTAATATAATAATTATTATTAAAGAATAATTATTGCATAAATAAAAATATCTAAAAGGTATTTTCGAGCGACGATGAATAAACGAATTTTTACAGGAGTACTTTTCACGCTGCTTTCATGCACCTCTCACAGAATTTGAGAGGTATTTCTATAAAAATTCGATATCACTGTAAGTTAACATCAATGAAAGTCAAAATATGGTCGGTACCGAAGAATGAATGAAGTGATACGAAAAATAATTGAAATGGAGCGAAATTAAAAAATGACGTAAAGATGTTTAGAGAGGCTTTAAATATGAACATCTTTAGGTGATTTATTTAAACGAAATATTTGCTAGTATTTCTCGAAAAGCAGAACTGCTGCATCTGAGATACGTCGTCTCAAGATAGCAAGACTGAAAGTGGACTCTCATGTAGCATTTCATATATTCAGTGCGCTGATGGCTGTCATTCAGTTCTGAAAAGTTTTAGAATCTTATCAGATTCTCCGTCAGAAATCAGGCAGGAATAACAAATGCGCTAGGACAGTCCGTCGCAAAGCAATTCGGATGTTAACAATCCAACCGCAGAGGACTCATTGAAATACCTCTCCTCGAAAAGGTTAGTTCATGTTCTAAAATTTAAGCTAGTCACATTTGCGAAGCAATTAACAAACATAAAAAAGTTGTATTTGATTTGTATATTCAGTTATTTGTTTTTGCTTGGCAAATGTTTTCTGAACTTCATTCAGAAAGATGATTTTTCTTGAAAAAATAAAAAACGAAAACTCATTTTTAAAAAATTAATAGCGGTTGTAACACAATGAAATATCACTGTACAAGAACACTCGATGGGAAGTCAATCGGTTTTCAATTTCAGATATATTAGCCTCCGATGAAAAGCGTATGCAAAGAGTGATTGCAGAGGAAGATAAAAGATAGCTATTCTGGTATGAAATAAGAATTCGTTGAGGGCCTCAAGTAATTCGTTTAATGGTTCACTAAAATACTTGTGCTGAGGACACAAAATATATAACAGTCAATAAATCAATCAATAAATAAAATACATAAATAAAAGGAAATAACTCAATTAGGAATTCTCATCCCCTAACTCGGTTATTTAATTTCCATATGTACTCTGGTATATTCGCCTTCTATTTAAGAAAACAATGCTTTAACTGTCATTTCTTGAACTACCAAAACCTCTAACTATAAAAGAAATAACTTGATGAAGATAGATATGAATTCCTGTTAATATGTCGGCTTTATAAATGCAGTACTTAAGTTTTAAAAAGTAACCCTGACAAGTTGTAATGAAATGGTCAAGTAAAATTGCGTGTTTGTAAACTTATGTGTGAGTGAAGTTGGAATTAGGAAATACAAAATATCTTATAATGTCGATTATTAACAAGGCTCATTTCGTGCTAAATGACATTGACTTCTTCAGGCAGGAAAGAAACAAATTATTAGTAAAATTAGTAAAAAATTGGTAAAAGATTAACATGGTAACAAATATCAACACTCTTATACAATTCGAGTTGAACCTAGTTGAACCAACGTCTCATCTTTCGTTTTCATTCTCTATACCACTGTTCTTTGAAACAGTCTTCACCATACTGTTTTCCTCGCCAAATTCAAATTCCTCTCTTCTTTCTAGCCCCTTACATGAGATTGCTGTGTCATATCTCTTGGCAGGGACCTTTCGTGTATAGAACTGATATAAAATAATTAAATAAATCACTTGTAAAATAAAATCACAAGTAGTCGCAATTTTTGTCCAAATGATATCTCTCACCAATCTGTTGCAAAATAAACTAATTTTAATACGAATTGAGATCAATAAGCGTTGGTACATTTCGTAACACTCCTTGCTCTCCGTTGAAATTGATGCTAGCTATTTGTTGCATGCATGGTCGAGTGAATAGCGTACCCGCTCTCCAGCCAAAGAACTGCGTGTCCGAATCCCACTTTGGGCATGGTTGTTTGTAATGTCCTTCGTTTGTTCATACACATTCATTCATGCAATATATATGCACTCTCCCAAGATGGACTAGGTCACTGTGGAGAAGTAGATCCAACCTCTAGTTGGTCTACTTCTCCATGAGTAAGTAGACCATCTTCAGCAACGAGTGAGATCAGAGACCGCTAATGTCTCCATAACAAATTCCACTAAATGACTTCAAGCGTTCTGAGTTTAACATGAAGAGCGGGAATTTGTAGGGATTTCTTTCATAGAATACATTTATATTGCACTAATAAAAGTCCATTTTGGTTTTCTTTATTAGAATTTAATAAATAAAATTGTACTTTCGGCGGGACTCGAACGTAATAAAGCATATCAAACTACGAGTATCTACTCACACGAACAGCAACCCTTCCTAGAAGCAAACTCTGATTTTCAGAAAGGCAACATTTTCTAGAATTCTTCTGTGGTTGAATCCTCTCTTGTTCCACCGCTCTCTGCAGAAAACGAACAAATAATAATCATTACGCTAATATTTCAGTGAAGAATGTCTTGAATAACACATTTCTGCATAATATAATTAACTTGTAACATGAACTTATTTAGTATTTCAAGAGGGGAACATCACCACTTATTAAACTGGGATACTACTGTTCTGGAGTAATATACTTTAATAAGTCAATCATTTTAAGGAATCATCAGCGGAAGAATGTCTAACTTCTTCGAGAATTGTGACTTTGATCTCTTTTAATTGTTTCATTCTTCACCTCTTCTTCTTAGTATTATTATAGATATCTTATATTATCGAGAAGACAAGAGAGTAAACTATGTCTCATTTAATTTATTCTACACTATGACGCAATTGCAAGCATTTTTTTTCACTGAAATTTTAAATCGCACGAATGAGAAATGTCAACTTTTTGTTTAGAATAAAACTTTGCAACCGAGAAATCTCTAATATAAGCCAGACTTTTTTGCCAGCTTGTCATCCTTTATAGATTGAAATCAATAGTTAGCTGGGCGATTTTTAATTCATAGCTATATTGTGTCAGAAATTTATCATAATTTTGATTCAATTATGGCTACACATGGTAATGCGTAACCATAATTTGTGATGATCAAGTCAAAAAATATTTTAAATCAGCAGTTCACTTGAATGTTTCCTTCTCTGTAGTAAATAATTTACAGCATTTTTTCACTGTAGTGAACATCGGACACTGGAGGGAAACCTTGCTTTCGAATGCTCAAAACTAGATAGTTCTGAGCATTCGAATATTATGAATAGCAGAAAAAGAATCTGCTTTATTAGCCATTTTATAACCTTTGTCAACTTATGACATTAATTTAAGGCCTGTGTAGCTAAGTGGAAGTGGCGCTTGGTCGCTCGAAGTTTGACTTAAGTTCAAGTCTAGTCACCGACTGGAGAAACTTTTTCTAAGCCTTTCTTCCACCGGTTCCCGAGTTAGGCAATCTCTGGTACAGCAAGTAGGTTTTCCTCCCGGAAAGTCGGGATTTCCATCCCGTAAACTCTAGAAAATCGACCGTAGTACCCACATTATTTCAGACAGTGATATATCTTGTTAGGGTTAGATACCAAGAGATGGCAGCATTTGTTTGCCAGCCTCTTCATCGGTGGCTGCTATAATTAGTGATAGACATGGACCAGTTATCTCTGATAGGCTACAGGTGGAGATTGAACTACCCACTCAGTCTCCAAAAGCTAGATAGGGTATAGAGGCCTCGCCTACTCCCTATAAGGGAATAAAAGGCATTAGCTGATTTATTTTTATATTTATTTATTTATTATAACATTAACTTCTTATTACGGGCCCAACGTCTGTTATTAAAACATTTTTGAAATCGCTATAAAAAGCCTTATCAAACGATATATCATTTCTAGTGTTGTAGAGCAACATCAACAACAACAAAATAGTTAACTTATTTTCGTTAGTAGCGTTCTAGAATATGTCAAGTAATATTTCAATGAAATATTTAGCTGGCAAGAACTAAGAACAGCTAAATATTACCAAAAATGAATACCAGAAATGTGAATTTTTATTGATGTCCTGCTTTGAAATACAGTCATATGTTAAATTACGATAATCGTCTACACTTGCATAAAGTTCAGCAAGGACTGTTGGGCCTCGATTCTGGTTGCGCTGAACGTAAATAAGGACTCGTGTTTTCGGAGGGGAACTTAACGTTGAAAAAATTACATTTAAAACGACTTTAAAATGTCAGCGTAAAATATAAAAGTGAAGTTAGCACAGTATAATGAAAACACCTGTGCGGTTAACTAGAAAAATAACTGATTTTTTAATGGGGATATTTGTTGTGGTACTTTAATTATTGAAACCGAACATAGTCTGTCACTGTTGTACACTAACAATATTTTTAGTGATTGCTTATACGAAGAGAAGTCTTTTATAATTCGAAGAGTGTAGAGCTGATGAACATGCGAAAATGCTGGAATCAGAACGTAATAATCATTGCACGAGTAAATGAGGAATGCGCTCACTCAAAGGAAATAGAGAGAATGATAGAGTTTGATTCCGTTCAATTCATTACAATCAGCTGAAACAACGACGAATACTCTTATTTCTCTTTTTTATAATTTTTTAATTAATTATCATATGATCATACAACGGCCTTGAGTCCTCTTTAGGGGGATGCACGGCATCATCTCAGTCCCCCCCCCTATTTTTATCCGGGCTCGGGACCGGCAGAGCTTAGAATTGAGACCTATGATTAGAGAGCTTGTCTTAAGTATTCCTGACTGTATCCGTGTGTGTTCACAGGGCCGGTTTGCCTGTTTGCGGAAAACCCCAGATAAACTGGGAGAAACCCTACTGTGCACGCCCAAGACCGGCTAACTTGGCTATGGCTGAGGAAGATCCTTAAGCTCCTCACGTCGTCGACGAGAATCGAACCTAGGACACTCCTTCCCCAGGCATATGGTTGCGAAGTGCAAAGCCACTAGGCTAATCGCGCGAGCCGAAGGAATGTAAGAAAGAAAGCGCGATGTCACAGCGAGCATCTATTAGTTTGGAAGTATTTCTGCCAAAGAATCTTTCCTTCATTGACAATCACGTGTTCCTCTGCAACAAGAACAGCCACGTAAAGTTTTAAATAAACATAATTCAATCACTCAGGCTACTTCAGCCATAAGGGTTTTGTTATTTCTTACTAAAGCAGAAATGGGTGAGACACAGAATAAAGAATAAAAAAGGACTAGAAAGGAGTGACTGAACGTGTGTGTGTGTGTGTGTGTGTGTGTGTGTGTTAAGAGTCATAGGCCATATTTCTTACCAGAAAATATAAATGCAGGCGAGAATCGCCATTAACTCAAATGGCTGCACAGGATTAGTGTACGGTACACATAACATACAGCAATATGCTGTGTACTGCGCGTATAACAATTCTAGTATTCTTATTCTCCTATCATGAGTGTACGACGAAACCTCCTTAGGTTAAAAAACACGACAGAACTCAGTATTAACTTATTATTAAGTCCAATGTAAATATTATTTATTATTCTAAATTGAGTAAGTTTTAGTTCTAGTAAAGAGTTCTATATAGTAAATACAGGAAATTCTATAGTAAATTTAATTCTGTATTAATCTCACAATCATTATCATTAGCAGTTCTAACAGGCACTTAAGCGCCCATAACGTTCCAAGTTGTGGGCGCTTAAGGTAACGAAATCCAAGTATCCTTGGATTTCGTAACCCTAATTCAAGGATAAGGTGGTTAAGCCCAATTTATGCCTAAGTATTATTTTGTCTGTAAAATGCGCGTGTTCTACTGTCCAGTATGTTTGGTTGTGGGACGAAAACCAGAGTCCCCGGGCGGACTGACAAACTCACTTCCAGCTGAAAAGCCTTGATAAAGATTCTTCGAGTTCTTGACGGGATTCGAACTCAGGTCTTTCCAACCAAAAGGGTTCGTCTCTACCGACTGGGCTATGGAAGTTCTCTCTACATTATTCTGCATCACTGAATTCATCATTATTATGTCTAATATATTACGCTTCATCATCAGAGATCAAAATATATTAAATAAACGATAATGTTTTTCAGGAATAATATTATTACATTTATTTATATTTTAGTATTATATTTTCTGTTAAAATCTTAGAACAGAAAAAAGGGAGTTTTGTCCTACTTTGCTTTGTACTTTAATAGGGGATGTTTTATCCTAGGGTCTTTTTATCCAGGGACTTTTTTCCGGGGATGGATTGTCCAGATCCGTCTTATATAACATACCCTTATAATAACATACAACATTATTTCGTCCCTTGAGGTAAACTTCCAGACTTTTCTAAACGCATATTCTAAGGTTTATTGTACTGATTTAAACAATTTTACTGATAAATGCTAAATGTTGAAAAGATTTATGAAAGACTTATTTCTTTGACTGAGGAACTCCGTCAAGTTCCTGCCACATCGCAGATCATAAGCTACATTATATTCAGGAAAATTTGCAGTGTTGTTTCTAACGATAGTAAGCAACCATGTAAATAGAGTTTTTCATTATGGCAAATTATCAAGAATGACAAACAGCTGCTCACTAGCGTAATGAGCGAATAAATACATAATGGATATAATTCTAATTATTCTCTTTTGAATTGTTATCAATGGCGGCAAATTGTTTTAGTAATTTCCACCCTCACAGGTGACAGCAATATTGCATTGAAGAATGTACTTATGAGTAGTATAAGAATCAAAAATGCCACACTGACAATTTTTTGACATAATGTATTCGATTGATTAACTAGTTTGTTAAAAATAAATTTTGGGATTTTCACTTTAGGTTACTATCGATATGGAGGTCCAAATGTTTTATCATTTGAGGGGCCGGCCGGATACCACTGCAATTCGTTTCATGCAATTTCACAGATACGTACTTTGTGATCTTAAGCTGAAATCACGAGTGATTCGATTTTCTATTTTTCGCATCCTATAGGACCGCAGAAGTATATATTTATGCACGGTTACACTCGCAGAGATAATTACATATGTCACCAATATAATATGTTCTTAGCAATGAACCGTACTATCTGATACTCCCGGTTTTATTATTTTTGTTGTTGCGATATTGAAGTTTCCATAGCTGATATACGGTTTTCTGTTATTTAAAAAAGGTTTGAATCATCAACATCTCTTGATTTACAAAATGCATATTAATTCTTGCGAAGCAAGAAAAAAATTTCCATTATTAGTAAATATGTTTCAGAATTCAGCTTAAGTAAAACTTATTTTGATTTCAGAAATTTTTCAGATTTCAGTAGGATTAAGGTGTCGCGTATTACAACAATGAAGTAGATTATATCTTTAGACAATAATTTAAACTTCTAAGTTTATTTTTCCTTTCTATTATTCACAGAGAATGTTAAAAAATAAAACATTTTATTCACTTTAAATATTGAGAATACAACGATCTATAAATGTTTACTTTGGTACCTGACATTTGTTTTCACTCCTAACACCGTTTCTGATTTCGTACATTGCAGAAGCAGTTGTAGCTCGTGAATGTAGAATACCCTGCATTGTGGGATTGCATGGGGCTACAGATGTGTCTGTTCAGGTAAGTTTAAAATCAACAATTAACTTACTAATGTAAATTCAGTTTCTACATAAAATACGTAATAACTGCAGTGAATTACTAGCCGATGCAAACGAAGAGATCAGGGACTACACCCCTTTAATATTAACTTAAAAATAAATAAATACACTTGATCAGAGAATAAATTCTGTATTGCAATGAAAATTATCATATTTTGAAAATTGAACTATCTTAGAAATAAGCAGTCATTGAATCTCAGACTGAACAATAAAGTGTTAGGTAAAATCGGAAGTAATATTCTCTTACTGTGCTCAATTCAAAGGTAAATTTTCTGTGAACATATCATCCGAGGTTTGAACGCTTATGAGCATGGACTACCAACAGCAGGGTTTCGGATTCCCTAACCCTTTCTCTGCCCACAGCAGCAGATTGCTACAGGCTTGCAATCTTTCTTGGGTATTATCAAAAAAAAAAAAAAAAAGTAACGCAACAGGGCTGTTGGTTAGGATTACCGATGAAGCAACTATATTTATTGGACCAGTGTATAGCATTTGATAATTGAGTGCGTACTTGTGGTCAGGTTGTTCTGATATGTAGGATAAAAAAAAAAAAAAAGATTTCCTGGAAGGAAAACTCCGCTATCTCTATACATACTGGCTAGCTGAGCTTAGTTAAAACTCTCTTATAACAGCCTAACGGAGGAAACAAATATAACTCGGCTGGGTACCCTCCACTTTTGGCCAAACATGGCTTTGTTATTATACTTGTTGCAGCCCAGTAATCAAGATTTTATCATATCAAGTGATGAAGTTCATTTACACCAGAGACCACATTTATTATAACTTTTATTATAAGTGTCAATATTTTAGACAATATTCTGATATGAGATTTGAAGAATCTAACTCCTACTGTGGGGAGAGGGTGGAATAATACTTCAAAATGAGGGCATGATCTAACAGTATTGGAGGCTGATAGAGTTCACTAAATAAACGTTTAGGTAGTTAAAAGTTAACTTAATAGTACCGTTATATAAATTCTGTTTATTAAATTCGACCCAAGAAGAGCTTAAATCTAGTGTACATTTCATACCATGTATGGAATAAGAATTAGACAATCCAGAAATCATTGTCTGCATTTAAAAACATCCATAACTGCAGGAGTGATTCTTCCTCTTAGCCTGTTTTGAAAGCGGATACGCTATCTAGGTAGAACATTCGGAAACTGGCTGACATTCTGAAACTTAGTTAAGTTTCATAATTATATATATATATAATTGTTTACATAATAAAATGATACTTTACAAGGAAAATTCCCTACTTTAACAGTTTTTAAAAGTAAACCAATATTCGCCAACAAAAACTAATCTGATTGAAGGAATTAATTTTTTTTTCCAATTTCTAATTAGCATATTTTAACTGTTTTTCGACTGTTTGTTAATACTGAAACAACACATTTTTCCCTATTTCAGGAGATACTTAATGGAAATACTGGAATTCTACGAAGAATAGACTGACGGATAATTATTATCTAGGCTAATTGATGCTTGCACAAAAACAGTAGAATTAAACTAATCCTTTTCATTTGTCATCAGAACTTTCTATATTTAAAAAAAATCTCTGCAGAAAACTAGATTCCTGTTAATATTCGGATATTTCGTAAATTATAGCGCTGTGTATTAAGATAATAAAATATTTTATTTAATGAATACATTTGTTTTATTTCCTCCAGATTATAAATACCATGAAATTAGTCTAAAGTAGTGACACGGAAATAAGGGAATGTGAAGAAGTCGAAACGTATGTTTCCATCGAATGGATGAAAAAAAAGTTTAGTGTTAGTGAATGATAGGATTTGTTCCTAGGTTTTTCCAATTTAAGTATTTTTCCGATCCTTCCCCATAAAGGCTTATTTTCGTGACATAAAACAGAGGGCATGGGGAAGAATTGTAACATAAGATGTTTTTCATCGAGCCAGAAAGTCTTTGAGACCTGATTTAATGATTGATACCAAAATGTATTTCATAAAAACGTTTTACGGAGATCTAAACTAAAAAAAACAAAACAAAAAAACGTCAACACTTGCACAGTGTAACTAGCGGTGAGATAACTTTGGTAATGTTTCTTTGAAGATCAAACAGATATTTTTATATTTATTTTTCTTTTATTCTATTTCATGAACCCAACAGGAAAAGTAATGATCTGACGATGACTCTAAATTTCCACAAAAAGATGAAAAATAAAATAAAAAAAATGAAATAAAATAAAAGTAGTCTGCCCAGGACAACAGAAGATTGTCATAATTACTGGTGATCTCAATTATGATTTCAGAAGAATAACTGAGTGCTCTTTAGTTCGGTGAACGCGCAGAAGATTTTTTTTCTTCTTCAGGTGACTTCATTTTCTTCACGCAAAAAACTATGGATGAGCGGATGAGCGTAAGCAGTTGGCAGGCAAAATATAGCATTATTAAAAGGCTTTAATTATCTGTTGGTTTAGTCTTATTAACCATAATTATAATCATATTGAAATAATTGATTAAATAGTATTTAGTTATAATTTACGAAAATGTTGACATTTTGCACTGATATCAAATAAATACTTCGAAGTGAATTCAATCTATAAAAAAAAGGGGAAAAAATTAAAAAAAAAACGTAAACATTGGAATATTGTTGATGCTGTTTATAACAGAAAAACTTCATTCATTCATTCATTAAATCATTCTGAGGATTCTATATCAGAAGTCACTTTTTTTCAATGAAAGCCTTTTGATTAAAGATTCTTTGGGTGATTTTGTTCAGTTATCTTGGTTTCAGCTCATTTATAAGAAACAATTAGTTATTTTTTCTGTATTCACGGAAGCAAATTTAGTTCAGACAGCACTGCAACTCAGATTCAAACAAACAAATAAACAAATCATCAATAACTTCATTCTCTTCTTCTTTTTTTAAATAACGACCTCAATGTTGTCGGCTCGCGAGTGTGATTCATCATCGTTCATCTTCAGGAAGGATAGCGGCCGCTAAATAACACCATTATTCTCTGCTTGAAGGTGGTAAAAGTGTATCTCGCTGGTGCTAAACATTAAAAATTTCTTAATGATTATTCCTAAATATTAAATCGTTCATATTTAGACAGTTTCCAATAATGTTCTTTATACAGCTCTTTTTTATCTTTTATTTTTAGATTTTTAATTTTTACATTCTTCTGAAACTCCACTTTTACCTTTAATTCATTCGATATTATTTTCCAAAGTCCTTGTCACAAATTCATACCCATAGAATAAATTTTACATTAATTCCAGCTTGTCCACAAATATAGATGTCTGTGTGTGTATGATCAATATGTAGATAAAACATGACCTTCAGTAAGAAGTCTAATTTGAATGCAAAAAGCTGTTTATTTTAAATACGTGAAATGTTATTTGAGTAAATTATGTTGATCCGTGTAGAGGAGACAGCCATCCTTCCACCCGTTGGTGCTTCCATAGCGTAACTGGTAATTACCCGCCCCCTTTTAATCAAAACACATGGGTTCGAATCCCATCATAGTCAGAGGGGGGAGGGGGTTCCTTTATATAAGACCTCTTAACAAAAGGGTAATTCCTAGAATCTTGGATTTTCATTCCGCATAACGTATAACGTGCAAATCATCGGCCACTCTGCGAAAATGTCAGATAATTTAATATGCCAGAAATTCCTTGTCTTTTCCAGAGAAAAAAGAAATC